>NW_027143194.1:0-75860 GCF_026170545.1 Melanerpes formicivorus
GGGTAAAACCTAAAGGGAAAGACCTAGCACCAAATCCAATTTGCCATCTGATCTAACTTCTGGAGGCAGTCAAAATGATCCTTAGAATTCTTCCCTACCTTATTCCTGTGCTGAGATACAGGCTGCTCCAACCTGCTGTAAAATGCTTGATTTCGAGAGTGAGCGAAACTAATGAAAACATTGTTGGGGTAAAACCTAAAGGGAAAGACCTAGCACCAAATCCAATTTGCCATCTGATCTAACTTCTGGAGGCAGTCAAAATGAGTATTTGAATTCTTCCCTACCTTATTCCTGTGCTGAGATACAGGCTGCTCCAACCTGCTGTAAAATGCTTGATTTCGAGAGTGAGCGAAACTAATGAAAACATTGTTGGGGTAAAACCTAAAGGGAAAGACCTAGCACCAAATCCAATTTGCCATCTGATCTAACTTCTGGAGGCAGTCAAAATGATCCTTAGAATTCTTCCCTACCTTATTCCTGTGCTGAGATACAGGCTGCTCCAACCTGCTGTAAAATGCTTGATTTCGAGAGTGAGCGAAACTAATGAAAACATTGTTGGGGTAAAACCTAAAGGGAAAGACCTAGCACCAAATCCAATTTGCCATCTGATCTAACTTCTGGAGGCAGTCAAAATGATCCTTAGAATTCTTCCCTACCTTATTCCTGTGCTGAGATACAGGCTGCTCCAACCTGCTGTAAAATGCTTGATTTCGAGAGTGAGCGAAACTAATGAAAACATTGTTGGGGTAAAACCTAAAGGGAAAGACCTAGCACCAAATCCAATTTGCCATCTGATCTAACTTCTGGAGGCAGTCAAAATGATCCTTAGAATTCTTCCCTACCTTATTCCTGTGCTGAGATACAGGCTGCTCCAACCTGCTGTAAAATGCTTGATTTCGAGAGTGAGCGAAACTAATGAAAACATTGTTGGGGTAAAACCTAAAGGGAAAGACCTAGCACCAAATTCCATTGGCCATCTGATCTAACTTCTGGAGGCAGTCAAAATGAGTATTTGAATTCTTCCCTACCTTATTCCTGTGCGGAGATACAGGCTGCTCCAACCTGCTGTAAAATGCTTGATTTCGAGAGTGAGCGAAACTAATGAAAACATTGTTGGGGTAAAACCTAAAGGGAAAGACCTAGCACCAAATCCAATTTGCCATCTGATCTAACTTCTGGAGGCAGTCAAAATGATCCTTAGAATTCTTCCCTACCTTATTCCTGTGCTGAGATACAGGCTGCTCCAACCTGCTGTAAAATGCTTGATTTCGAGAGTGAGCGAAACTAATGAAAACATTGTTGGGGTAAAACCTAAAGGGAAAGACCTAGCACCAAATCCAATTTGCCATCTGATCTAACTTCTGGAGGCAGTCAAAATGATCCTTAGAATTCTTCCCTACCTTATTCCTGTGCTGAGATACAGGCTGCTCCAACCTGCTGTAAAATGCTTGATTTCGAGAGTGAGCGAAACTAATGAAAACATTGTTGGGGTAAAACCTAAAGGGAAAGACCTAGCACCAAATCCAATTTGCCATCTGATCTAACTTCTGGAGGCAGTCAAAATGATCCTTAGAATTCTTCCCTACCTTATTCCTGTGCTGAGATACAGGCTGCTCCAAGCTGCTGTAAAATGCTTGATTTCGAGAGTGAGCGAAACTAATGAAAACATCGTTGCGGTAAAACCTAAAGGGAAAGACCTAGCACCAAATCCAATTTGCCATCTGATCTAACTTCTGGAGGCAGTCAAAATGATCCTTAGAATTCTTCCCTACCTTATTCCTGTGCTGAGATACAGGCTGCTCCAACCTGCTGTAAAATGCTTGATTTCGAGAGTGAGCGAAACTAATGAAAACATTGTTGGGGTAAAACCTAAAGGGAAAGACCTAGCACCAAATCCAATTTGCCATCTGATCTAACTTCTGGAGGCAGTCAAAATGATCCTTAGAATTCTTCCCTACCTTATTCCTGTGCTGAGATACAGGCTGCTCCAACCTGCTGTAAAATGCTTGATTTCGAGAGTGAGCGAAACTAATGAAAACATTGTTGGGGTAAAACCTAAAGGGAAAGACCTAGCACCAAATCCAATTGGCCATCTGATCTAACTTCTGGAGGCAGTCAAAATGATCCTTAGAATTCTTCCCTACCTTATTCCTGTGCTGAGATACAGGCTGCTCCAACCTGCTGTAAAATGCTTGATTTCGAGAGTGAGCGAAACTAATGAAAACATTGTTGGGGTAAAACCTAAAGGGAAAGACCTAGCACCAAATCCAATTTGCCATCTGATCTAACTTCTGGAGGCAGTCAAAATGATCCTTAGAATTCTTCCCTACCTTATTCCTGTGCTGAGATACAGGCTGCTCCAACCTGCTGTAAAATGCTTGATTTCGAGAGTGAGCGAAACTAATGAAAACATTGTTGGGGTAAAACCTAAAGGGAAAGACCTAGCACCAAATCCAATTTGCCATCTGATCTAACTTCTGGAGGCAGTCAAAATGATCCTTAGAATTCTTCCCTACCTTATTCCTGTGCTGAGATACAGGCTGCTCCAACCTGCTGTAAAATGCTTGATTTCGAGAGTGAGCGAAACTAATGAAAACATTGTTGGGGTAAAACCTAAAGGGAAAGACCTAGCACCAAATCCAATTTGCCATCTGATCTAACTTCTGGAGGCAGTCAAAATGATCCTTAGAATTCTTCCCTACCTTATTCCTGTGCTGAGATACAGGCTGCTCCAACCTGCTGTAAAATGCTTGATTTCGAGAGTGAGCGAAACTAATGAAAACATTGTTGGGGTAAAACCTAAAGGGAAAGACCTAGCACCAAATCCAATTTGCCATCTGATCTAACTTCTGGAGGCAGTCAAAATGATCCTTAGAATTCTTCCCTACCTTATTCCTGTGCTGAGATACAGGCTGCTCCAACCTGCTGTAAAATGCTTGATTTCGAGAGTGAGCGAAACTAATGAAAACATTGTTGGGGTAAAACCTAAAGGGAAAGACCTAGCACCAAATCCAATTTGCCATCTGATCTAACTTCTGGAGGCAGTCAAAATGATCCTTAGAATTCTTCCCTACCTTATTCCTGTGCTGAGATACAGGCTGCTCCAACCTGCTGTAAAATGCTTGATTTCGAGAGTGAGCGAAACTAATGAAAACATTGTTGGGGCAAAACCTAAAGGGAAAGACCTAGCACCAAATCCAATTTGCCATCTGATCTAACTTCTGGAGGCAGTCAAAATGATCCTTAGAATTCTTCCCTACCTTATTCCTGTGCTGAGATACAGGCTGCTCCAACCTGCTGTAAAATGCTTGATTTCGAGAGTGAGCGAAACTAATGAAAACATTGTTGGGGTAAAACCTAAAGGGAAAGACCTAGCACCAAATCCAATTTGCCATCTGATCTAACTTCTGGAGGCAGTCAAAATGATCCTTAGAATTCTTCCCTACCTTATTCCTGTGCTGAGATACAGGCTGCTCCAACCTGCTGTAAAATGCTTGATTTCGAGAGTGAGCGAAACTAATGAAAACATTGTTGGGGTAAAACTTAAAGGGAAAGACCTAGCACCAAATTCCATTGGCCATCTGATCTAACTTCTGGAGGCAGTCAAAATGAGTATTTGAATTCTTCCCTACCTTATTCCTGTGCTGAGATACAGGCTGCTCCAACCTGCTGTAAAATGCTTGATTTCGAGAATGAGCGAAACTAATGAAAACATTGTTGGGGTAAAACCTAAAGGGAAAGACCTAGCACCAAATTCCATTGGCCATCTGATCTAACTTCTGGAGGCAGTCAAAATGAGCCTTAGAATTCTTCCCTACCTTATTCCTGTGCTGAGATACAGGCTGCTCCAACCTGCTGTAAAATGCTTGATTTCGAGAGTGAGCGAAACTAATGAAAACATTGTTGGGGTAAAACCTAAAGGGAAAGACCTAGCACCAAATCCAATTTGCCATCTGATCTAACTTCTGGAGGCAGTCAAAATGAGTATTTGAATTCTTCCCTACCTTATTCCTGTGCTGAGATACAGGCTGCTCCAACCTGCTGTAAAATGCTTGATTTCGAGAGTGAGCGAAACTAATGAAAACATTGTTGGGGTAAAACCTAAAGGGAAAGACCTAGCACCAAATCCAATTTGCCATCTGATCTAACTTCTGGAGGCAGTCAAAATGATCCTTAGAATTCTTCCCTACCTTATTCCTGTGCTGAGATACAGGCTGCTCCAACCTGCTGTAAAATGCTTGATTTCGAGAGTGAGCGAAACTAATGAAAACATTGTTGGGGTAAAACCTAAAGGGAAAGACCTAGCACCAAATCCAATTGGCCATCTGATCTAACTTCTGGAGGCAGTCAAAATGATCCTTAGAATTCTTCCCTACCTTATTCCTGTGCTGAGATACAGGCTGCTCCAACCTGCTGTAAAATGCTTGATTTCGAGAGTGAGCGAAACTAATGAAAACATTGTTGGGGTAAAACCTAAAGGGAAAGACCTAGCACCAAATCCAATTTGCCATCTGATCTAACTTCTGGAGGCAGTCAAAATGATCCTTAGAATTCTTCCCTACCTTATTCCTGTGCTGAGATACAGGCTGCTCCAACCTGCTGTAAAATGCTTGATTTCGAGAGTGAGCGAAACTAATGAAAACATTGTTGGGGTAAAACCTAAAGGGAAAGACCTAGCACCAAATTCCATTGGCCATCTGATCTAACTTCTGGAGGCAGTCAAAATGAGTATTTGAATTCTTCCCTACCTTATTCCTGTGCGGAGATACAGGCTGCTCCAACCTGCTGTAAAATGCTTGATTTCGAGAGTGAGCGAAACTAATGAAAACATTGTTGGGGTAAAACCTAAAGGGAAAGACCTAGCACCAAATCCAATTTGCCATCTGATCTAACTTCTGGAGGCAGTCAAAATGATCCTTAGAATTCTTCCCTACCTTATTCCTGTGCTGAGATACAGGCTGCTCCAACCTGCTGTAAAATGCTTGATTTCGAGAGTGAGCGAAACTAATGAAAACATTGTTGGGGTAAAACCTAAAGGGAAAGACCTAGCACCAAATCCAATTTGCCATCTGATCTAACTTCTGGAGGCAGTCAAAATGATCCTTAGAATTCTTCCCTACCTTATTCCTGTGCTGAGATACAGGCTGCTCCAACCTGCTGTAAAATGCTTGATTTCGAGAGTGAGCGAAACTAATGAAAACATTGTTGGGGTAAAACCTAAAGGGAAAGACCTAGCACCAAATCCAATTTGCCATCTGATCTAACTTCTGGAGGCAGTCAAAATGATCCTTAGAATTCTTCCCTACCTTATTCCTGTGCTGAGATACAGGCTGCTCCAAGCTGCTGTAAAATGCTTGATTTCGAGAGTGAGCGAAACTAATGAAAACATCGTTGCGGTAAAACCTAAAGGGAAAGACCTAGCACCAAATCCAATTTGCCATCTGATCTAACTTCTGGAGGCAGTCAAAATGATCCTTAGAATTCTTCCCTACCTTATTCCTGTGCTGAGATACAGGCTGCTCCAACCTGCTGTAAAATGCTTGATTTCGAGAGTGAGCGAAACTAATGAAAACATTGTTGGGGTAAAACCTAAAGGGAAAGACCTAGCACCAAATCCAATTTGCCATCTGATCTAACTTCTGGAGGCAGTCAAAATGATCCTTAGAATTCTTCCCTACCTTATTCCTGTGCTGAGATACAGGCTGCTCCAACCTGCTGTAAAATGCTTGATTTCGAGAGTGAGCGAAACTAATGAAAACATTGTTGGGGTAAAACCTAAAGGGAAAGACCTAGCACCAAATCCAATTGGCCATCTGATCTAACTTCTGGAGGCAGTCAAAATGATCCTTAGAATTCTTCCCTACCTTATTCCTGTGCTGAGATACAGGCTGCTCCAACCTGCTGTAAAATGCTTGATTTCGAGAGTGAGCGAAACTAATGAAAACATTGTTGGGGTAAAACCTAAAGGGAAAGACCTAGCACCAAATTCCATTGGCCATCTGATCTAACTTCTGGAGGCAGTCAAAATGAGTATTTGAATTCTTCCCTACCTTATTCCTGTGCTGAGACACAGGCTGCTCCAACCTGCTGTAAAATGCTTGATTTCGAGAGTGAGCAAAACTAATGAAAACATTGTTGGGGTAAAACCTAAAGGGAAAGACCTAGCACCAAATCCAATTTGCCATCTGATCTAACTTCTGGAGGCAGTCAAAATGATCCTTAGAATTCTTCCCTACCTTATTCCTGTGCTGAGATACAGGCTGCTCCAACCTGCTGTAAAATGCTTGATTTCGAGAGTGAGCGAAACTAATGAAAACATTGTTGGGGTAAAACCTAAAGGGAAAGACCTAGCACCAAATCCAATTTGCCATCTGATCTAACTTCTGGAGGCAGTCAAAATGATCCTTAGAATTCTTCCCTACCTTATTCCTGTGCTGAGATACAGGCTGCTCCAACCTGCTGTAAAATGCTTGATTTCGAGAGTGAGCGAAACTAATGAAAACATTGTTGGGGTAAAACCTAAAGGGAAAGACCTAGCACCAAATCCAATTTGCCATCTGATCTAACTTCTGGAGGCAGTCAAAATGAGTATTTGAATTCTTCCCTACCTTATTCCTGTGCTGAGATACAGGCTGCTCCAACCTGCTGTAAAATGCTTGATTTCGAGAGTGAGCGAAACTAATGAAAACATTGTTGGGGTAAAACCTAAAGGGAAAGACCTAGCACCAAATCCAATTTGCCATCTGATCTAACTTCTGGAGGCAGTCAAAATGATCCTTAGAATTCTTCCCTACCTTATTCCTGTGCTGAGATACAGGCTGCTCCAACCTGCTGTAAAATGCTTGATTTCGAGAGTGAGCGAAACTAATGAAAACATTGTTGGGGTAAAACTTAAAGGGAAAGACCTAGCACCAAATTCCATTGGCCATCTGATCTAACTTCTGGAGGCAGTCAAAATGAGTATTTGAATTCTTCCCTACCTTATTCCTGTGCTGAGATACAGGCTGCTCCAACCTGCTGTAAAATGCTTGATTTCGAGAATGAGCGAAACTAATGAAAACATTGTTGGGGTAAAACCTAAAGGGAAAGACCTAGCACCAAATCCAATTTGCCATCTGATCTAACTTCTGGAGGCAGTCAAAATGATCCTTAGAATTCTTCCCTACCTTATTCCTGTGCTGAGATACAGGCTGCTCCAACCTGCTGTAAAATGCTTGATTTCGAGAGTGAGCGAAACTAATGAAAACATTGTTGGGGTAAAACCTAAAGGGAAAGACCTAGCACCAAATCCAATTTGCCATCTGATCTAACTTCTGGAGGCAGTCAAAATGATCCTTAGAATTCTTCCCTACCTTATTCCTGTGCTGAGATACAGGCTGCTCCAACCTGCTGTAAAATGCTTGATTTCGAGAGTGAGCGAAACTAATGAAAACATTGTTGGGGTAAAACCTAAAGGGAAAGACCTAGCACCAAATCCAATTTGCCATCTGATCTAACTTCTGGAGGCAGTCAAAATGATCCTTAGAATTCTTCCCTACCTTATTCCTGTGCTGAGATACAGGCTGCTCCAACCTGCTGTAAAATGCTTGATTTCGAGAGTGAGCGAAACTAATGAAAACATTGTTGGGGCAAAACCTAAAGGGAAAGACCTAGCACCAAATCCAATTTGCCATCTGATCTAACTTCTGGAGGCAGTCAAAATGATCCTTAGAATTCTTCCCTACCTTATTCCTGTGCTGAGATACAGGCTGCTCCAACCTGCTGTAAAATGCTTGATTTCGAGAGTGAGCGAAACTAATGAAAATATTGTTGGGGTAAAACTTAAAGGGAGAGACCTAGCACCAAATTCCATTTGCCATCTGATCTAACTTCTGGAGGCAGTCAAAATGAGTATTTGAATTCTTCCCTACCTTATTCCTGTGCTGAGACACAGGCTGCTCCAACCTGCTGTAAAATGCTTGATTTCGAGAGTGAGCAAAACTAATGAAAACATTGTTGGGGTAAAACCTAAAGGGAAAGACCTAGCACCAAATCCAATTTGCCATCTGATCTAACTTCTGGAGGCAGTCAAAATGATCCTTAGAATTCTTCCCTACCTTATTCCTGTGCTGAGATACAGGCTGCTCCAACCTGCTGTAAAATGCTTGATTTCGAGAGTGAGCGAAACTAATGAAAACATTGTTGGGGTAAAACCTAAAGGGAAAGACCTAGCACAAAATCCAATTTGCCATCTGATCTAACTTCTGGAGGCAGTCAAAATGATCCTTAGAATTCTTCCCTACCTTATTCCTGTGCTGAGATACAGGCTGCTCCAACCTGCTGTAAAATGCTTGATTTCGAGAGTGAGCGAAACTAATGAAAACATTGTTGGGGTAAAACCTAAAGGGAAAGACCTAGCACCAAATCCAATTTGCCATCTGATCTAACTTCTGGAGGCAGTCAAAATGAGTATTTGAATTCTTCCCTACCTTATTCCTGTGCTGAGATACAGGCTGCTCCAACCTGCTGTAAAATGCTTGATTTCGAGAGTGAGCGAAACTAATGAAAACATTGTTGGGGTAAAACCTAAAGGGAAAGACCTAGCACCAAATCCAATTTGCCATCTGATCTAACTTCTGGAGGCAGTCAAAATGATCCTTAGAATTCTTCCCTACCTTATTCCTGTGCTGAGATACAGGCTGCTCCAACCTGCTGTAAAATGCTTGATTTCGAGAGTGAGCGAAACTAATGAAAACATTGTTGGGGTAAAACTTAAAGGGAAAGACCTAGCACCAAATTCCATTGGCCATCTGATCTAACTTCTGGAGGCAGTCAAAATGAGTATTTGAATTCTTCCCTACCTTATTCCTGTGCTGAGATACAGGCTGCTCCAACCTGCTGTAAAATGCTTGATTTCGAGAATGAGCGAAACTAATGAAAACATTGTTGGGGTAAAACCTAAAGGGAAAGACCTAGCACCAAATCCAATTTGCCATCTGATCTAACTTCTGGAGGCAGTCAAAATGATCCTTAGAATTCTTCCCTACCTTATTCCTGTGCTGAGATACAGGCTGCTCCAACCTGCTGTAAAATGCTTGATTTCGAGAGTGAGCGAAACTAATGAAAACATTGTTGGGGTAAAACCTAAAGGGAAAGACCTAGCACCAAATCCAATTTGCCATCTGATCTAACTTCTGGAGGCAGTCAAAATGATCCTTAGAATTCTTCCCTACCTTATTCCTGTGCTGAGATACAGGCTGCTCCAACCTGCTGTAAAATGCTTGATTTCGAGAGTGAGCGAAACTAATGAAAACATTGTTGGGGTAAAACCTAAAGGGAAAGACCTAGCACCAAATCCAATTTGCCATCTGATCTAACTTCTGGAGGCAGTCAAAATGATCCTTAGAATTCTTCCCTACCTTATTCCTGTGCTGAGATACAGGCTGCTCCAACCTGCTGTAAAATGCTTGATTTCGAGAGTGAGCGAAACTAATGAAAACATTGTTGGGGCAAAACCTAAAGGGAAAGACCTAGCACCAAATCCAATTTGCCATCTGATCTAACTTCTGGAGGCAGTCAAAATGATCCTTAGAATTCTTCCCTACCTTATTCCTGTGCTGAGATACAGGCTGCTCCAACCTGCTGTAAAATGCTTGATTTCGAGAGTGAGCGAAACTAATGAAAACATTGTTGGGGTAAAACCTAAAGGGAAAGACCTAGCACCAAATCCAATTTGCCATCTGATCTAACTTCTGGAGGCAGTCAAAATGATCCTTAGAATTCTTCCCTACCTTATTCCTGTGCTGAGATACAGGCTGCTCCAACCTGCTGTAAAATGCTTGATTTCGAGAGTGAGCGAAACTAATGAAAACATTGTTGGGGTAAAACTTAAAGGGAAAGACCTAGCACCAAATTCCATTGGCCATCTGATCTAACTTCTGGAGGCAGTCAAAATGAGTATTTGAATTCTTCCCTACCTTATTCCTGTGCTGAGATACAGGCTGCTCCAACCTGCTGTAAAATGCTTGATTTCGAGAATGAGCGAAACTAATGAAAACATTGTTGGGGTAAAACCTAAAGGGAAAGACCTAGCACCAAATTCCATTGGCCATCTGATCTAACTTCTGGAGGCAGTCAAAATGATCCTTAGAATTCTTCCCTACCTTATTCCTGTGCTGAGATACAGGCTGCTCCAACCTGCTGTAAAATGCTTGATTTCGAGAGTGAGCGAAACTAATGAAAACATTGTTGGGGTAAAACCTAAAGGGAAAGACCTAGCACCAAATCCAATTTGCCATCTGATCTAACTTCTGGAGGCAGTCAAAATGATCCTTAGAATTCTTCCCTACCTTATTCCTGTGCTGAGATACAGGCTGCTCCAACCTGCTGTAAAATGCTTGATTTCGAGAGTGAGCGAAACTAATGAAAACATTGTTGGGGTAAAACCTAAAGGGAAAGACCTAGCACCAAATCCAATTTGCCATCTGATCTAACTTCTGGAGGCAGTCAAAATGATCCTTAGAATTCTTCCCTACCTTATTCCTGTGCTGAGATACAGGCTGCTCCAACCTGCTGTAAAATGCTTGATTTCGAGAGTGAGCGAAACTAATGAAAACATTGTTGGGGTAAAACCTAAAGGGAAAGACCTAGCACCAAATCCAATTGGCCATCTGATCTAACTTCTGGAGGCAGTCAAAATGATCCTTAGAATTCTTCCCTACCTTATTCCTGTGCTGAGATACAGGCTGCTCCAACCTGCTGTAAAATGCTTGATTTCGAGAGTGAGCGAAACTAATGAAAACATCGTTGGGGTAAAACCTAAAGGGAAAGACCTAGCACCAAATCCAATTTGCCATCTGATCTAACTTCTGGAGGCAGTCAAAATGATCCTTAGAATTCTTCCCTACCTTATTCCTGTGCTGAGATACAGGCTGCTCCAACCTGCTGTAAAATGCTTGATTTCGAGAGTGAGCGAAACTAATGAAAACATTGTTGGGGTAAAACCTAAAGGGAAAGACCTAGCACCAAATCCAATTTGCCATCTGATCTAACTTCTGGAGGCAGTCAAAATGATCCTTAGAATTCTTCCCTACCTTATTCCTGTGCTGAGATACAGGCTGCTCCAACCTGCTGTAAAATGCTTGATTTCGAGAGTGAGCGAAACTAATGAAAACATCGTTGGGGTAAAACCTAAAGGGAAAGACCTAGCACCAAATCCAATTTGCCATCTGATCTAACTTCTGGAGGCAGTCAAAATGATCCTTAGAATTCTTCCCTACCTTATTCCTGTGCTGAGATACAGGCTGCTCCAACCTGCTGTAAAATGCTTGATTTCGAGAGTGAGCGAAACTAATGAAAACATTGTTGGGGTAAAACCTAAAGGGAAAGACCTAGCACCAAATCCAATTTGCCATCTGATCTAACTTCTGGAGGCAGTCAAAATGATCCTTAGAATTCTTCCCTACCTTATTCCTGTGCTGAGATACAGGCTGCTCCAACCTGCTGTAAAATGCTTGATTTCGAGAGTGAGCGAAACTAATGAAAACATTGTTGGGGTAAAACCTAAAGGGAAAGACCTAGCACCAAATCCAATTTGCCATCTGATCTAACTTCTGGAGGCAGTCAAAATGATCCTTAGAATTCTTCCCTACCTTATTCCTGTGCTGAGATACAGGCTGCTCCAACCTGCTGTAAAATGCTTGATTTCGAGAGTGAGCGAAACTAATGAAAACATTGTTGGGGTAAAACCTAAAGGGAAAGACCTAGCACCAAATTCCATTGGCCATCTGATCTAACTTCTGGAGGCAGTCAAAATGAGTATTTGAATTCTTCCCTACCTTATTCCTGTGCGGAGATACAGGCTGCTCCAACCTGCTGTAAAATGCTTGATTTCGAGAGTGAGCGAAACTAATGAAAACATTGTTGGGGTAAAACCTAAAGGGAAAGACCTAGCACCAAATCCAATTTGCCATCTGATCTAACTTCTGGAGGCAGTCAAAATGATCCTTAGAATTCTTCCCTACCTTATTCCTGTGCTGAGATACAGGCTGCTCCAACCTGCTGTAAAATGCTTGATTTCGAGAGTGAGCGAAACTAATGAAAACATTGTTGGGGTAAAACCTAAAGGGAAAGACCTAGCACCAAATCCAATTTGCCATCTGATCTAACTTCTGGAGGCAGTCAAAATGATCCTTAGAATTCTTCCCTACCTTATTCCTGTGCTGAGATACAGGCTGCTCCAACCTGCTGTAAAATGCTTGATTTCGAGAGTGAGCGAAACTAATGAAAACATTGTTGGGGTAAAACCTAAAGGGAAAGACCTAGCACCAAATCCAATTTGCCATCTGATCTAACTTCTGGAGGCAGTCAAAATGATCCTTAGAATTCTTCCCTACCTTATTCCTGTGCTGAGATACAGGCTGCTCCAAGCTGCTGTAAAATGCTTGATTTCGAGAGTGAGCGAAACTAATGAAAACATTGTTGGGGTAAAACCTAAAGGGAAAGACCTAGCACCAAATCCAATTTGCCATCTGATCTAACTTCTGGAGGCAGTCAAAATGATCCTTAGAATTCTTCCCTACCTTATTCCTGTGCTGAGATACAGGCTGCTCCAAGCTGCTGTAAAATGCTTGATTTCGAGAGTGAGCGAAACTAATGAAAACATTGTTGGGGTAAAACCTAAAGGGAAAGACCTAGCACCAAATCCAATTTGCCATCTGATCTAACTTCTGGAGGCAGTCAAAATGATCCTTAGAATTCTTCCCTACCTTATTCCTGTGCTGAGATACAGGCTGCTCCAACCTGCTGTAAAATGCTTGATTTCGAGAGTGAGCGAAACTAATGAAAACATTGTTGGGGTAAAACCTAAAGGGAAAGACCTAGCACCAAATTCCATTGGCCATCTGATCTAACTTCTGGAGGCAGTCAAAATGAGTATTTGAATTCTTCCCTACCTTATTCCTGTGCTGAGATACAGGCTGCTCCAACCTGCTGTAAAATGCTTGATTTCGAGAGTGAGCGAAACTAATGAAAACATCGTTGCGGTAAAACCTAAAGGGAAAGACCTAGCACCAAATCCAATTTGCCATCTGATCTAACTTCTGGAGGCAGTCAAAATGATCCTTAGAATTCTTCCCTACCTTATTCCTGTGCTGAGATACAGGCTGCTCCAACCTGCTGTAAAATGCTTGATTTCGAGAGTGAGCGAAACTAATGAAAACATTGTTGGGGTAAAACCTAAAGGGAAAGACCTAGCACCAAATCCAATTTGCCATCTGATCTAACTTCTGGAGGCAGTCAAAATGATCCTTAGAATTCTTCCCTACCTTATTCCTGTGCTGAGATACAGGCTGCTCCAACCTGCTGTAAAATGCTTGATTTCGAGAGTGAGCGAAACTAATGAAAACATCGTTGGGGTAAAACCTAAAGGGAAAGACCTAGCACCAAATCCAATTGGCCATCTGATCTAACTTCTGGAGGCAGTCAAAATGATCCTTAGAATTCTTCCCTACCTTATTCCTGTGCTGAGATACAGGCTGCTCCAACCTGCTGTAAAATGCTTGATTTCGAGAGTGAGCGAAACTAATGAAAACATTGTTGGGGTAAAACCTAAAGGGAAAGACCTAGCACCAAATTCCATTGGCCATCTGATCTAACTTCTGGAGGCAGTCAAAATGAGTATTTGAATTCTTCCCTACCTTATTCCTGTGCTGAGACACAGGCTGCTCCAACCTGCTGTAAAATGCTTGATTTCGAGAGTGAGCAAAACTAATGAAAACATTGTTGGGGTAAAACCTAAAGGGAAAGACCTAGCACCAAATCCAATTTGCCATCTGATCTAACTTCTGGAGGCAGTCAAAATGATCCTTAGAATTCTTCCCTACCTTATTCCTGTGCTGAGATACAGGCTGCTCCAACCTGCTGTAAAATGCTTGATTTCGAGAGTGAGCGAAACTAATGAAAACATTGTTGGGGTAAAACCTAAAGGGAAAGACCTAGCACCAAATCCAATTTGCCATCTGATCTAACTTCTGGAGGCAGTCAAAATGATCCTTAGAATTCTTCCCTACCTTATTCCTGTGCTGAGATACAGGCTGCTCCAACCTGCTGTAAAATGCTTGATTTCGAGAGTGAGCGAAACTAATGAAAACATTGTTGGGGTAAAACCTAAAGGGAAAGACCTAGCACCAAATCCAATTTGCCATCTGATCTAACTTCTGGAGGCAGTCAAAATGAGTATTTGAATTCTTCCCTACCTTATTCCTGTGCTGAGATACAGGCTGCTCCAACCTGCTGTAAAATGCTTGATTTCGAGAGTGAGCGAAACTAATGAAAACATTGTTGGGGTAAAACCTAAAGGGAAAGACCTAGCACCAAATCCAATTTGCCATCTGATCTAACTTCTGGAGGCAGTCAAAATGATCCTTAGAATTCTTCCCTACCTTATTCCTGTGCTGAGATACAGGCTGCTCCAACCTGCTGTAAAATGCTTGATTTCGAGAGTGAGCGAAACTAATGAAAACATTGTTGGGGTAAAACCTAAAGGGAAAGACCTAGCACCAAATCCAATTTGCCATCTGATCTAACTTCTGGAGGCAGTCAAAATGATCCTTAGAATTCTTCCCTACCTTATTCCTGTGCTGAGATACAGGCTGCTCCAACCTGCTGTAAAATGCTTGATTTCGAGAGTGAGCGAAACTAATGAAAACATTGTTGGTGTAAAACCTAAAGGGAAAGACCTAGCACCAAATCCAATTTGCCATCTGATCTAACTTCTGGAGGCAGTCAAAATGATCCTTAGAATTCTTCCCTACCTTATTCCTGTGCTGAGATACAGGCTGCTCCAACCTGCTGTAAAATGCTTGATTTCGAGAGTGAGCGAAACTAATGAAAACATCGTTGGGGTAAAACCTAAAGGGAAAGACCTAGCACCAAATCCAATTTGCCATCTGATCTAACTTCTGGAGGCAGTCAAAATGATCCTTAGAATTCTTCCCTACCTTATTCCTGTGCTGAGATACAGGCTGCTCCAACCTGCTGTAAAATGCTTGATTTCGAGAGTGAGCGAAACTAATGAAAACATTGTTGGGGTAAAACCTAAAGGGAAAGACCTAGCACCAAATCCAATTTGCCATCTGATCTAACTTCTGGAGGCAGTCAAAATGATCCTTAGAATTCTTCCCTACCTTATTCCTGTGCTGAGATACAGGCTGCTCCAACCTGCTGTAAAATGCTTGATTTCGAGAGTGAGCGAAACTAATGAAAACATTGTTGGGGTAAAACCTAAAGGGAAAGGCCTAGCACCAAATTGCATTGGCCATCTGATCTAACTTCTGGAGGCAGTCAAAATGATCCTTAGAATTCTTCCCTACCTTATTCCTGTGCTGAGATACAGGCTGCTCCAACCTGCTGTAAAATGCTTGATTTCGAGAGTGAGCGAAACTAATGAAAACATTGTTGGGGTAAAACCTAAAGGGAAAGACCTAGCACCAAATCCAATTTGCCATCTGATCTAACTTCTGGAGGCAGTCAAAATGATCCTTAGAATTCTTCCCTACCTTATTCCTGTGCTGAGATACAGGCTGCTCCAACCTGCTGTAAAATGCTTGATTTCGAGAGTGAGCGAAACTAATGAAAACATTGTTGGGGTAAAACCTAAAGGGAAAGACCTAGCACCAAATCCAATTTGCCATCTGATCTAACTTCTGGAGGCAGTCAAAATGAGTATTTGAATTCTTCCCTACCTTATTCCTGTGCTGAGATACAGGCTGCTCCAACCTGCTGTAAAATGCTTGATTTCGAGAGTGAGCGAAACTAATGAAAACATTGTTGGGGTAAAACCTAAAGGGAAAGACCTAGCACCAAATCCAATTTGCCATCTGATCTAACTTCTGGAGGCAGTCAAAATGATCCTTAGAATTCTTCCCTACCTTATTCCTGTGCTGAGATACAGGCTGCTCCAACCTGCTGTAAAATGCTTGATTTCGAGAGTGAGCGAAACTAATGAAAACATTGTTGGGGTAAAACCTAAAGGGAAAGACCTAGCACCAAATCCAATTTGCCATCTGATCTAACTTCTGGAGGCAGTCAAAATGATCCTTAGAATTCTTCCCTACCTTATTCCTGTGCTGAGATACAGGCTGCTCCAACCTGCTGTAAAATGCTTGATTTCGAGAGTGAGCGAAACTAATGAAAACATTGTTGGGGTAAAACCTAAAGGGAAAGACCTAGCACCAAATCCAATTTGCCATCTGATCTAACTTCTGGAGGCAGTCAAAATGATCCTTAGAATTCTTCCCTACCTTATTCCTGTGCTGAGATACAGGCTGCTCCAACCTGCTGTAAAATGCTTGATTTCGAGAGTGAGCGAAACTAATGAAAACATTGTTGGGGTAAAACCTAAAGGGAAAGGCCTAGCACCAAATTGCATTGGCCATCTGATCTAACTTCTGGAGGCAGTCAAAATGATCCTTAGAATTCTTCCCTACCTTATTCCTGTGCTGAGATACAGGCTGCTCCAACCTGCTGTAAAATGCTTGATTTCGAGAGTGAGCGAAACTAATGAAAACATTGTTGGGGTAAAACCTAAAGGGAAAGACCTAGCACCAAATCCAATTTGCCATCTGATCTAACTTCTGGAGGCAGTCAAAATGATCCTTAGAATTCTTCCCTACCTTATTCCTGTGCTGAGATACAGGCTGCTCCAACCTGCTGTAAAATGCTTGATTTCGAGAGTGAGCGAAACTAATGAAAACATTGTTGGGGTAAAACCTAAAGGGAAAGACCTAGCACCAAATCCAATTTGCCATCTGATCTAACTTCTGGAGGCAGTCAAAATGATCCTTAGAATTCTTCCCTACCTTATTCCTGTGCTGAGATACAGGCTGCTCCAACCTGCTGTAAAATGCTTGATTTCGAGAGTGAGCGAAACTAATGAAAACATTGTTGGGGTAAAACCTAAAGGGAAAGACCTAGCACCAAATCCAATTTGCCATCTGATCTAACTTCTGGAGGCAGTCAAAATGATCCTTAGAATTCTTCCCTACCTTATTCCTGTGCTGAGATACAGGCTGCTCCAACCTGCTGTAAAATGCTTGATTTCGAGAGTGAGCGAAACTAATGAAAACATTGTTGGGGTAAAACCTAAAGGGAAAGACCTAGCACCAAATCCAATTTGCCATCTGATCTAACTTCTGGAGGCAGTCAAAATGATCCTTAGAATTCTTCCCTACCTTATTCCTGTGCTGAGATACAGGCTGCTCCAACCTGCTGTAAAATGCTTGATTTCGAGAGTGAGCGAAACTAATGAAAACATTGTTGGGGTAAAACCTAAAGGGAAAGACCTAGCACCAAATCCAATTTGCCATCTGATCTAACTTCTGGAGGCAGTCAAAATGATCCTTAGAATTCTTCCCTACCTTATTCCTGTGCTGAGATACAGGCTGCTCCAACCTGCTGTAAAATGCTTGATTTCGAGAGTGAGCGAAACTAATGAAAACATTGTTGGGGTAAAACCTAAAGGGAAAGACCTAGCACCAAATCCAATTGGCCATCTGATCTAACTTCTGGAGGCAGTCAAAATGATCCTTAGAATTCTTCCCTACCTTATTCCTGTGCTGAGATACAGGCTGCTCCAACCTGCTGTAAAATGCTTGATTTCGAGAGTGAGCGAAACTAATGAAAACATCGTTGGGGTAAAACCTAAAGGGAAAGACCTAGCACCAAATCCAATTTGCCATCTGATCTAACTTCTGGAGGCAGTCAAAATGATCCTTAGAATTCTTCCCTACCTTATTCCTGTGCTGAGATACAGGCTGCTCCAACCTGCTGTAAAATGCTTGATTTCGAGAGTGAGCGAAACTAATGAAAACATTGTTGGGGTAAAACCTAAAGGGAAAGACCTAGCACCAAATCCAATTTGCCATCTGATCTAACTTCTGGAGGCAGTCAAAATGATCCTTAGAATTCTTCCCTACCTTATTCCTGTGCTGAGATACAGGCTGCTCCAACCTGCCGTAAAATGCTTGATTTCGAGAGTGAGCGAAACTAATGAAAACATCGTTGGGGTAAAACCTAAAGGGAAAGACCTAGCACCAAATCCAATTTGCCATCTGATCTAACTTCTGGAGGCAGTCAAAATGATCCTAAGAATTCTTCCCTACCTTATTCCTGTGCTGAGATACAGGCTGCTCCAAGCTGCTGTAAAATGCTTGATTTCGAGAGTGAGCGAAACTAATGAAAACATTGTTGGGGTAAAACCTAAAGGGAAAGACCTAGCACCAAATTCCATTGGCCATCTGATCTAACTTCTGGAGGCAGTCAAAATGATCCTTAGAATTCTTCCCTACCTTATTCCTGTGCTGAGATACAGGCTGCTCCAACCTGCTGTAAAATGCTTGATTTCGAGAGTGAGCGAAACTAATGAAAACATTGTTGGGGTAAAACCTAAAGGGAAAGACCTAGCACCAAATCCAATTTGCCATCTGATCTAACTTCTGGAGGCAGTCAAAATGATCCTTAGAATTCTTCCCTACCTTATTCCTGTGCTGAGATACAGGCTGCTCCAACCTGCTGTAAAATGCTTGATTTCGAGAGTGAGCGAAACTAATGAAAACATTGTTGGGGTAAAACCTAAAGGGAAAGACCTAGCACCAAATCCAATTTGCCATCTGATCTAACTTCTGGAGGCAGTCAAAATGATCCTTAGAATTCTTCCCTACCTTATTCCTGTGCTGAGATACAGGCTGCTCCAACCTGCTGTAAAATGCTTGATTTCGAGAGTGAGCGAAACTAATGAAAACATTGTTGGGGTAAAACCTAAAGGGAAAGACCTAGCACCAAATCCAATTTGCCATCTGATCTAACTTCTGGAGGCAGTCAAAATGATCCTTAGAATTCTTCCCTACCTTATTCCTGTGCTGAGATACAGGCTGCTCCAACCTGCTGTAAAATGCTTGATTTCGAGAGTGAGCGAAACTAATGAAAACATTGTTGGGGTAAAACCTAAAGGGAAAGACCTAGCACCAAATTCCATTGGCCATCTGATCTAACTTCTGGAGGCAGTCAAAATGAGTATTTGAATTCTTCCCTACCTTATTCCTGTGCGGAGATACAGGCTGCTCCAACCTGCTGTAAAATGCTTGATTTCGAGAGTGAGCGAAACTAATGAAAACATTGTTGGGGTAAAACCTAAAGGGAAAGACCTAGCACCAAATCCAATTTGCCATCTGATCTAACTTCTGGAGGCAGTCAAAATGATCCTTAGAATTCTTCCCTACCTTATTCCTGTGCTGAGATACAGGCTGCTCCAAGCTGCTGTAAAATGCTTGATTTCGAGAGTGAGCGAAACTAATGAAAACATTGTTGGGGTAAAACCTAAAGGGAAAGACCTAGCACCAAATCCAATTTGCCATCTGATCTAACTTCTGGAGGCAGTCAAAATGATCCTTAGAATTCTTCCCTACCTTATTCCTGTGCTGAGATACAGGCTGCTCCAAGCTGCTGTAAAATGCTTGATTTCGAGAGTGAGCGAAACTAATGAAAACATTGTTGGGGTAAAACCTAAAGGGAAAGACCTAGCACCAAATCCAATTTGCCATCTGATCTAACTTCTGGAGGCAGTCAAAATGATCCTTAGAATTCTTCCCTACCTTATTCCTGTGCTGAGATACAGGCTGCTCCAACCTGCTGTAAAATGCTTGATTTCGAGAGTGAGCGAAACTAATGAAAACATTGTTGGGGTAAAACCTAAAGGGAAAGACCTAGCACCAAATTCCATTGGCCATCTGATCTAACTTCTGGAGGCAGTCAAAATGAGTATTTGAATTCTTCCCTACCTTATTCCTGTGCTGAGATACAGGCTGCTCCAACCTGCTGTAAAATGCTTGATTTCGAGAGTGAGCGAAACTAATGAAAACATCGTTGCGGTAAAACCTAAAGGGAAAGACCTAGCACCAAATCCAATTTGCCATCTGATCTAACTTCTGGAGGCAGTCAAAATGATCCTTAGAATTCTTCCCTACCTTATTCCTGTGCTGAGATACAGGCTGCTCCAACCTGCTGTAAAATGCTTGATTTCGAGAGTGAGCGAAACTAATGAAAACATTGTTGGGGTAAAACCTAAAGGGAAAGACCTAGCACCAAATCCAATTTGCCATCTGATCTAACTTCTGGAGGCAGTCAAAATGATCCTTAGAATTCTTCCCTACCTTATTCCTGTGCTGAGATACAGGCTGCTCCAACCTGCTGTAAAATGCTTGATTTCGAGAGTGAGCGAAACTAATGAAAACATTGTTGGGGTAAAACCTAAAGGGAAAGACCTAGCACCAAATCCAATTGGCCATCTGATCTAACTTCTGGAGGCAGTCAAAATGATCCTTAGAATTCTTCCCTACCTTATTCCTGTGCTGAGATACAGGCTGCTCCAACCTGCTGTAAAATGCTTGATTTCGAGAGTGAACGAAACTAATGAAAACATTGTTGGGGTAAAACCTAAAGGGAAAGACCTAGCACCAAATCCAATTTGCCATCTGATCCAACTTCTGGAGGCAGTCAAAATGATCCTTAGAATTCTTCCCTACCTTATTCCTGTGCTGAGATACAGGCTGCTCCAACCTGCTGTAAAATGCTTGATTTCGAGAGTGAGCGAAACTAATGAAAACATTGTTGGGGTAAAACCTAAAGGGAAAGACCTAGCACCAAATTCCATTGGCCATCTGATCTAACTTCTGGAGGCAGTCAAAATGAGTATTTCAATTCTTCCCTACCTTATTCCTGTGCTGAGACACAGGCTGCTCCAACCTGCTGTAAAATGCTTGATTTCGAGAGTGAGCAAAACTAATGAAAACATTGTTGGGGTAAAACCTAAAGGGAAAGACCTAGCACCAAATCCAATTTGCCATCTGATCTAACTTCTGGAGGCAGTCAAAATGATCCTTAGAATTCTTCCCTACCTTATTCCTGTGCTGAGATACAGGCTGCTCCAACCTGCTGTAAAATGCTTGATTTCAAGAGTGAGCGAAACTAATGAAAACATTGTTGGGGTAAAACCTAAAGGGAAAGACCTAGCACCAAATCCAATTTGCCATCTGATCTAACTTCTGGAGGCAGTCAAAATGATCCTTAGAATTCTTCCCTACCTTATTCCTGTGCTGAGATACAGGCTGCTCCAACCTGCTGTAAAATGCTTGATTTCGAGAGTGAGCGAAACTAATGAAAACATTGTTGGGGTAAAACCTAAAGGGAAAGACCTAGCACCAAATCCAATTTGCCATCTGATCTAACTTCTGGAGGCAGTCAAAATGATCCTTAGAATTCTTCCCTACCTTATTCCTGTGCTGAGATACAGGCTGCTCCAACCTGCTGTAAAATGCTTGATTTCGAGAGTGAGCGAAACTAATGAAAACATTGTTGGGGTAAAACCTAAAGGGAAAGACCTAGCACCAAATCCAATTTGCCATCTGATCTAACTTCTGGAGGCAGTCAAAATGATCCTTAGAATTCTTCCCTACCTTATTCCTGTGCTGAGATACAGGCTGCTCCAACCTGCTGTAAAATGCTTGATTTCGAGAGTGAGCGAAACTAATGAAAACATTGTTGGGGTAAAACCTAAAGGGAAAGGCCTAGCACCAAATTGCATTGGCCATCTGATCTAACTTCTGGAGGCAGTCAAAATGATCCTTAGAATTCTTCCCTACCTTATTCCTGTGCTGAGATACAGGCTGCTCCAACCTGCTGTAAAATGCTTGATTTCGAGAGTGAGCGAAACTAATGAAAACATTGTTGGGGTAAAACCTAAAGGGAAAGACCTAGCACCAAATCCAATTTGCCATCTGATCTAACTTCTGGAGGCAGTCAAAATGATCCTTAGAATTCTTCCCTACCTTATTCCTGTGCTGAGATACAGGCTGCTCCAACCTGCTGTAAAATGCTTGATTTCGAGAGTGAGCGAAACTAATGAAAACATTGTTGGGGTAAAACCTAAAGGGAAAGACCTAGCACCAAATCCAATTTGCCATCTGATCTAACTTCTGGAGGCAGTCAAAATGATCCTTAGAATTCTTCCCTACCTTATTCCTGTGCTGAGATACAGGCTGCTCCAACCTGCTGTAAAATGCTTGATTTCGAGAGTGAGCGAAACTAATGAAAACATTGTTGGGGTAAAACCTAAAGGGAAAGACCTAGCACCAAATCCAATTTGCCATCTGATCTAACTTCTGGAGGCAGTCAAAATGATCCTTAGAATTCTTCCCTACCTTATTCCTGTGCTGAGATACAGGCTGCTCCAACCTGCTGTAAAATGCTTGATTTCGAGAGTGAGCGAAACTAATGAAAACATTGTTGGGGTAAAACCTAAAGGGAAAGACCTAGCACCAAATCCAATTTGCCATCTGATCTAACTTCTGGAGGCAGTCAAAATGATCCTTAGAATTCTTCCCTACCTTATTCCTGTGCTGAGATACAGGCTGCTCCAACCTGCTGTAAAATGCTTGATTTCGAGAGTGAGCGAAACTAATGAAAACATTGTTGGGGTAAAACCTAAAGGGAAAGGCCTAGCACCAAATTGCATTGGCCATCTGCTCTAACTTCTGGAGGCAGTCAAAATGATCCTTAGAATTCTTCCCTACCTTATTCCTGTGCTGAGATACAGGCTGCTCCAACCTGCTGTAAAATGCTTGATTTCGAGAGTGAGCGAAACTAATGAAAACATTGTTGGGGTAAAACCTAAAGGGAAAGACCTAGCACCAAATCCAATTGGCCATCTGATCTAACTTCTGGAGGCAGTCAAAATGATCCTTAGAATTCTTCCCTACCTTATTCCTGTGCTGAGATACAGGCTGCTCCAACCTGCTGTAAAATGCTTGATTTCGAGAGTGAGCGAAACTAATGAAAACATCGTTGGGGTAAAACCTAAAGGGAAAGACCTAGCACCAAATCCAATTTGCCATCTGATCTAACTTCTGGAGGCAGTCAAAATGATCCTTAGAATTCTTCCCTACCTTATTCCTGTGCTGAGATACAGGCTGCTCCAACCTGCTGTAAAATGCTTGATTTCGAGAGTGAGCGAAACTAATGAAAACATTGTTGGGGTAAAACCTAAAGGGAAAGACCTAGCACCAAATCCAATTTGCCATCTGATCTAACTTCTGGAGGCAGTCAAAATGATCCTTAGAATTCTTCCCTACCTTATTCCTGTGCTGAGATACAGGCTGCTCCAACCTGCCGTAAAATGCTTGATTTCGAGAGTGAGCGAAACTAATGAAAACATCGTTGGGGTAAAACCTAAAGGGAAAGACCTAGCACCAAATCCAATTTGTCATCTGATCTAACTTCTGGAGGCAGTCAAAATGATCCTAAGAATTCTTCCCTACCTTATTCCTGTGCTGAGATACAGGCTGCTCCAACCTGCTGTAAAATGCTTGATTTCGAGAGTGAGCGAAACTAATGAAAACATTGTTGGGGTAAAACCTAAAGGGAAAGACCTAGCACCAAATCCAATTTGCCATCTGATCTAACTTCTGGAGGCAGTCAAAATGATCCTTAGAATTCTTCCCTACCTTATTCCTGTGCTGAGATACAGGCTGCTCCAACCTGCTGTAAAATGCTTGATTTCGAGAGTGAGCGAAACTAATGAAAACATTGTTGGGGTAAAACCTAAAGGGAAAGACCTAGCACCAAATCCAATTTGCCATCTGATCTAACTTCTGGAGGCAGTCAAAATGATCCTTAGAATTCTTCCCTACCTTATTCCTGTGCTGAGATACAGGCTGCTCCAACCTGCTGTAAAATGCTTGATTTCGAGAGTGAGCGAAACTAATGAAAACATTGTTGGGGTAAAACCTAAAGGGAAAGACCTAGCACCAAATTCCATTGGCCATCTGATCTAACTTCTGGAGGCAGTCAAAATGAGTATTTGAATTCTTCCCTACCTTATTCCTGTGCTGAGATACAGGCTGCTCCAACCTGCTGTAAAATGCTTGATTTCGAGAGTGAGCGAAACTAATGAAAACATCGTTGCGGTAAAACCTAAAGGGAAAGACCTAGCACCAAATCCAATTTGCCATCTGATCTAACTTCTGGAGGCAGTCAAAATGATCCTTAGAATTCTTCCCTACCTTATTCCTGTGCTGAGATACAGGCTGCTCCAACCTGCTGTAAAATGCTTGATTTCGAGAGTGAGCGAAACTAATGAAAACATTGTTGGGGTAAAACCTAAAGGGAAAGACCTAGCACCAAATCCAATTTGCCATCTGATCTAACTTCTGGAGGCAGTCAAAATGATCCTTAGAATTCTTCCCTACCTTATTCCTGTGCTGAGATACAGGCTGCTCCAACCTGCTGTAAAATGCTTGATTTCGAGAGTGAGCGAAACTAATGAAAACATTGTTGGGGTAAAACCTAAAGGGAAAGACCTAGCACCAAATCCAATTGGCCATCTGATCTAACTTCTGGAGGCAGTCAAAATGATCCTTAGAATTCTTCCCTACCTTATTCCTGTGCTGAGATACAGGCTGCTCCAACCTGCTGTAAAATGCTTGATTTCGAGAGTGAGCGAAACTAATGAAAACATTGTTGGGGTAAAACCTAAAGGGAAAGACCTAGCACCAAATCCAATTTGCCATCTGATCCAACTTCTGGAGGCAGTCAAAATGATCCTTAGAATTCTTCCCTACCTTATTCCTGTGCTGAGATACAGGCTGCTCCAACCTGCTGTAAAATGCTTGATTTCGAGAGTGAGCGAAACTAATGAAAACATTGTTGGGGTAAAACCTAAAGGGAAAGACCTAGCACCAAATCCAATTTGCCATCTGATCTAACTTCTGGAGGCAGTCAAAATGATCCTTAGAATTCTTCCCTACCTTATTCCTGTGCTGAGATACAGGCTGCTCCAACCTGCTGTAAAATGCTTGATTTCGAGAGTGAGCGAAACTAATGAAAACATTGTTGGGGTAAAACCTAAAGGGAAAGACCTAGCACCAAATTCCATTGGCCATCTGATCTAACTTCTGGAGGCAGTCAAAATGAGTATTTGAATTCTTCCCTACCTTATTCCTGTGCTGAGACACAGGCTGCTCCAACCTGCTGTAAAATGCTTGATTTCGAGAGTGAGCAAAACTAATGAAAACATTGTTGGGGTAAAACCTAAAGGGAAAGACCTAGCACCAAATCCAATTTGCCATCTGATCTAACTTCTGGAGGCAGTCAAAATGATCCTTAGAATTCTTCCCTACCTTATTCCTGTGCTGAGATACAGGCTGCTCCAACCTGCTGTAAAATGCTTGATTTCGAGAGTGAGCGAAACTAATGAAAACATTGTTGGGGTAAAACCTAAAGGGAAAGACCTAGCACCAAATCCAATTTGCCATCTGATCTAACTTCTGGAGGCAGTCAAAATGATCCTTAGAATTCTTCCCTACCTTATTCCTGTGCTGAGATACAGGCTGCTCCAACCTGCTGTAAAATGCTTGATTTCGAGAGTGAGCGAAACTAATGAAAACATTGTTGGGGTAAAACCTAAAGGGAAAGACCTAGCACCAAATCCAATTTGCCATCTGATCTAACTTCTGGAGGCAGTCAAAATGATCCTTAGAATTCTTCCCTACCTTATTCCTGTGCTGAGATACAGGCTGCTCCAACCTGCTGTAAAATGCTTGATTTCGAGAGTGAGCGAAACTAATGAAAACATTGTTGGGGTAAAACCTAAAGGGAAAGACCTAGCACCAAATCCAATTTGCCATCTGATCTAACTTCTGGAGGCAGTCAAAATGATCCTTAGAATTCTTCCCTACCTTATTCCTGTGCTGAGATACAGGCTGCTCCAACCTGCTGTAAAATGCTTGATTTCGAGAGTGAGCGAAACTAATGAAAACATTGTTGGGGTAAAACCTAAAGGGAAAGACCTAGCACCAAATCCAATTTGCCATCTGATCTAACTTCTGGAGGCAGTCAAAATGATCCTTAGAATTCTTCCCTACCTTATTCCTGTGCTGAGATACAGGCTGCTCCAACCTGCTGTAAAATGCTTGATTTCGAGAGTGAGCGAAACTAATGAAAACATTGTTGGGGTAAAACCTAAAGGGAAAGACCTAGCACCAAATTCCATTGGCCATCTGATCTAACTTCTGGAGGCAGTCAAAATGATCCTTAGAATTCTTCCCTACCTTATTCCTGTGCTGAGATACAGGCTGCTCCAACCTGCTGTAAAATGCTTGATTTCGAGAGTGAGCGAAACTAATGAAAACATTGTTGGGGTAAAACCTAAAGGGAAAGACCTAGCACCAAATCCAATTTGCCATCTGATCTAACTTCTGGAGGCAGTCAAAATGATCCTTAGAATTCTTCCCTACCTTATTCCTGTGCTGAGATACAGGCTGCTCCAACCTGCTGTAAAATGCTTGATTTCGAGAGTGAGCGAAACTAATGAAAACATTGTTGGGGTAAAACCTAAAGGGAAAGACCTAGCACCAAATCCAATTTGCCATCTGATCTAACTTCTGGAGGCAGTCAAAATGATCCTTAGAATTCTTCCCTACCTTATTCCTGTGCTGAGATACAGGCTGCTCCAACCTGCTGTAAAATGCTTGATTTCGAGAGTGAGCGAAACTAATGAAAACATTGTTGGGGTAAAACCTAAAGGGAAAGACCTAGCACCAAATCCAATTTGCCATCTGATCTAACTTCTGGAGGCAGTCAAAATGATCCTTAGAATTCTTCCCTACCTTATTCCTGTGCTGAGATACAGGCTGCTCCAACCTGCTGTAAAATGCTTGATTTCGAGAGTGAGCGAAACTAATGAAAACATTGTTGGGGTAAAACCTAAAGGGAAAGACCTAGCACCAAATCCAATTTGCCATCTGATCTAACTTCTGGAGGCAGTCAAAATGATCCTTAGAATTCTTCCCTACCTTATTCCTGTGCTGAGATACAGGCTGCTCCAACCTGCTGTAAAATGCTTGATTTCGAGAGTGAGCGAAACTAATGAAAACATTGTTGGGGTAAAACCTAAAGGGAAAGACCTAGCACCAAATCCAATTTGCCATCTGATCTAACTTCTGCAGGCAGTCAAAATGATCCTTAGAATTCTTCCCTACCTTATTCCTGTGCTGAGATACAGGATGCTCCAACCTGCTGTAAAATGCTTGATTTCGAGAGTGAGCGAAACTAATGAAAACATTGTTGGGGTAAAACCTAAAGGGAAAGACCTAGCACCAAATCCAATTTGCCATCTGATCTAACTTCTGGAGGCAGTCAAAATGAGCCTTAGAATTCTTCCCTACCTTATTCCTGTGCTGAGATACAGGCTGCTCCAACCTGCTGTAAAATGCTTGATTTCGAGAGTGAGCGAAACTAATGAAAACATCGTTGGGGTAAAACCTAAAGGGAAAGACCTAGCACCAAATCCAATTTGCCATCTGATCTAACTTCTGGAGGCAGTCAAAATGATCCTTAGAATTCTTCCCTACCTTATTCCTGTGCTGAGATACAGGCTGCTCCAACCTGCTGTAAAATGCTTGATTTCGAGAGTGAGCGAAACTAATGAAAACATTGTTGGGGTAAAACCTAAAGGGAAAGACCTAGCACCAAATCCAATTTGCCATCTGATCTAACTTCTGGAGGCAGTCAAAATGATCCTTAGAATTCTTCCCTACCTTATTCCTGTGCTGAGATACAGGCTGCTCCAACCTGCTGTAAAATGCTTGATTTCGAGAGTGAGCGAAACTAATGAAAACATTGTTGGGGTAAAACCTAAAGGGAAAGACCTAGCACCAAATCCAATTTGCCATCTGATCTAACTTCTGGAGGCAGTCAAAATGATCCTTAGAATTCTTCCCTACCTTATTCCTGTGCTGAGATACAGGCTGCTCCAACCTGCTGTAAAATGCTTGATTTCGAGAGTGAGCGAAACTAATGAAAACATTGTTGGGGTAAAACCTAAAGGGAAAGACCTAGCACCAAATCCAATTTGCCATCTGATCTAACTTCTGGAGGCAGTCAAAATGATCCTTAGAATTCTTCCCTACCTTATTCCTGTGCTGAGATACAGGCTGCTCCAACCTGCTGTAAAATGCTTGATTTCGAGAGTGAGCGAAACTAATGAAAACATTGTTGGGGTAAAACCTAAAGGGAAAGACCTAGCACCAAATTCCATTGGCCATCTGATCTAACTTCTGGAGGCAGTCAAAATGAGTATTTGAATTCTTCCCTACCTTATTCCTGTACGGAGATACAGGCTGCTCCAACCTGCTGTAAAATGCTTGATTTCGAGAGTGAGCGAAACTAATGAAAACATTGTTGGGGTAAAACCTAAAGGGAAAGACCTAGCACCAAATCCAATTTACCATCTGATCTAACTTCTGGAGGCAGTCAAAATGATCCTTAGAATTCTTCCCTACCTTATTCCTGTGCTGAGATACAGGCTGCTCCAAGCTGCTCTAAAATGCTTGATTTCGAGAGTGAGCGAAACTAATGAAAACATTGTTGGGGTAAAACCTAAAGGGAAAGACCTAGCACCAAATCCAATTTGCCATCTGATCTAACTTCTGGAGGCAGTCAAAATGATCCTTAGAATTCTTCCCTACCTTATTCCTGTGCTGAGATACAGGCTGCTCCAACCTGCTGTAAAATGCTTGATTTCGAGAGTGAGCGAAACTAATGAAAACATTGTTGGGGTAAAACCTAAAGGGAAAGACCTAGCACCAAATCCAATTGGCCATCTGATCTAACTTCTGGAGGCAGTCAAAATGATCCTTAGAATTCTTCCCTACCTTATTCCTGTGCTGAGATACAGGCTGCTCCAACCTGCTGTAAAATGCTTGATTTCGAGAGTGAGCGAAACTAATGAAAACATTGTTGGGGTAAAACCTAAAGGGAAAGACCTAGCACCAAATCCAATTTGCCATCTGATCTAACTTCTGGAGGCAGTCAAAATGAGTATTTGAATTCTTCCCTACCTTATTCCTGTGCTGAGATACAGGCTGCTCCAACCTGCTGTAAAATGCTTGATTTCGAGAGTGAGCGAAACTAATGAAAACATTGTTGGGGTAAAACCTAAAGGGAAAGACCTAGCACCAAATCCAATTTGCCATCTGATCTAACTTCTGGAGGCAGTCAAAATGATCCTTAGAATTCTTCCCTACCTTATTCCTGTGCTGAGATACAGGCTGCTCCAACCTGCTGTAAAATGCTTGATTTCGAGAGTGAGCGAAACTAATGAAAACATTGTTGGGGTAAAACCTAAAGGGAAAGACCTAGCACCAAATTCCATTGGCCATCTGATCTAACTTCTGGAGGCAGTCAAAATGAGTATTTGAATTCTTCCCTACCTTATTCCTGTGCTGAGATACAGGCTGCTCCAACCTGCTGTAAAATGCTTGATTTCGAGAGTGAGCGAAACTAATGAAAACATTGTTGGGGTAAAACCTAAAGGGAAAGACCTAGCACCAAATCCAATTTGCCATCTGATCTAACTTCTGGAGGCAGTCAAAATGATCCTTAGAATTCTTCCCTACCTTATTCCTGTGCTGAGATACAGGCTGCTCCAACCTGCTGTAAAATGCTTGATTTCGAGAGTGAGCGAAACTAATGAAAACATTGTTGGGGTAAAACCTAAAGGGAAAGACCTAGCACCAAATCCAATTTGCCATCTGATCTAACTTCTGGAGGCAGTCAAAATGATCCTTAGAATTCTTCCCTACCTTATTCCTGTGCTGAGATACAGGCTGCTCCAACCTGCTGTAAAATGCTTGATTTTGAGAGTGAGCGAAACTAATGAAAACATTGTTGGGGTAAAACCTAAAGGGAAAGACCTAGCACCAAATCCAATTTGCCATCTGATCTAACTTCTGCAGGCAGTCAAAATGATCCTTAGAATTCTTCCCTACCTTATTCCTGTGCTGAGATACAGGCTGCTCCAACCTGCTGTAAAATGCTTGATTTCGAGAGTGAGCGAAACTAATGAAAACATTGTTGGGGTAAAACCTAAAGGGAAAGACCTAGCACCAAATCCAATTTGCCATCTGATCTAACTTCTGGAGGCAGTCAAAATGATCCTTAGAATTCTTCCCTACCTTATTCCTGTGCTGAGATACAGGCTGCTCCAACCTGCTGTAAAATGCTTGATTTCGAGAGTGAGCAAAACTAATGAAAACATTGTTGGGGTAAAACCTAAAGGGAAAGACCTAGCACCAAATCCAATTGGCCATCTGATCTAACTTCTGGAGGCAGTCAAAATGATCCTTAGAATTCTTCCCTACCTTATTCCTGTGCTGAGATACAGGCTGCTCCAACCTGCTGTAAAATGCTTGATTTCGAGAGTGAGCGAAACTAATGAAAACATTGTTGGGGTAAAACCTAAAGGGAAAGACCTAGCACCAAATCCAATTTGCCATCTGATCTAACTTCTGGAGGCAGTCAAAATGATCCTTAGAATTCTTCCCTACCTTATTCCTGTGCTGAGATACAGGCTGCTCCAACCTGCTGTAAAATGCTTGATTTCGAGAGGGAGCGAAACTAATGAAAACATTGTTGGGGTAAAACCTAAAGGGAAAGACCTAGCACCAAATCCAATTTGCCATCTGATCTAACTTCTGGAGGCAGTCAAAATGATCCTTAGAATTCTTCCCTACCTTATTCCTGTGCTGAGATACAGGCTGCTCCAACCTGCTGTAAAATGCTTGATTTCGAGAGTGAGCGAAACTAATGAAAACATTGTTGGGGTAAAACCTAAAGGGAAAGACCTAGCACCAAATCCAATTTGCCATCTGATCTAACTTCTGGAGGCAGTCAAAATGATCCTTAGAATTCTTCCCTACCTTATTCCTGTGCTGAGATACAGGCTGCTCCAACCTGCTGTAAAATGCTTGATTTCGAGAGTGAGCGAAACTAATGAAAACATTGTTGGGGTAAAACCTAAAGGGAAAGACCTAGCACCAAATCCAATTTGCCATCTGATCTAACTTCTGGAGGCAGTCAAAATGATCCTTAGAATTCTTCCCTACCTTATTCCTGTGCTGAGATACAGGCTGCTCCAACCTGCTGTAAAATGCTTGATTTTGAGAGTGAGCGAAACTAATGAAAACATTGTTGGGGTAAAACCTAAAGGGAAAGACCTAGCACCAAATCCAATTTGCCATCTGATCTAACTTCTGCAGGCAGTCAAAATGATCCTTAGAATTCTTCCCTACCTTATTCCTGTGCTGAGATACAGGCTGCTCCAACCTGCTGTAAAATGCTTGATTTCGAGAGTGAGCGAAACTAATGAAAACATTGTTGGGGTAAAACCTAAAGGGAAAGACCTAGCACCAAATCCAATTTGCCATCTGATCTAACTTCTGGAGGCAGTCAAAATGATCCTTAGAATTCTTCCCTACCTTATTCCTGTGCTGAGATACAGGCTGCTCCAACCTGCTGTAAAATGCTTGATTTCGAGAGTGAGCGAAACTAATGAAAACATTGTTGGGGTAAAACCTAAAGGGAAAGACCTAGCACCAAATCCAACTGGCCATCTGATCTAACTTCTGGAGGCAGTCAAAATGATCCTTAGAATTCTTCCCTACCTTATTCCTGTGCTGAGATACAGGCTGCTCCAACCTGCTGTAAAATGCTTGATTTCGAGAGTGAGCGAAACTAATGAAAACATTGTTGGGGTAAAACCTAAAGGGAAAGACCTAGCACCAAATCCAGTTTGCCATCTGATCTAACTTCTGGAGGCAGTCAAAATGATCCTTAGAATTCTTCCCTACCTTATTCCTGTGCTGAGATACAGGCTGCTCCAACCTGCTGTAAAATGCTTGATTTCGAGAGTGAGCGAAACTAATGAAAACATTGTTGGGGTAAAACCTAAAGGGAAAGACCTAGCACCAAATCCAATTTGCCATCTGATCTAACTTCTGGAGGCAGTCAAAATGATCCTTAGAATTCTTCCCTACCTTATTCCTGTGCTGAGATACAGGCTGCTCCAACCTGCTGTAAAATGCTTGATTTCGAGAGTGAGCGAAACTAATGAAAACATTGTTGGGGTAAAACCTAAAGGGAAAGACCTAGCACCAAATCCAATTTGCCATCTGATCTAACTTCTGGAGGCAGTCAAAATGATCCTTAGAATTCTTCCCTACCTTATTCCTGTGCTGAGATACAGGCTGCTCCAACCTGCTGTAAAATGCTTGATTTCGAGAGTGAGCGAAACTAATGAAAACATTGTTGGGGTAAAACCTAAAGGGAAAGGCCTAGCACCAAATCCAATTTGCCATCTGATCTAACTTCTGGAGGCAGTCAAAATGATCCTTAGAATTCTTCCCTACCTTATTCCTGTGCTGAGATACAGGCTGCTCCAACCTGCTGTAAAATGCTTGATTTCGAGAGTGAGCGAAACTAATGAAAACATTGTTGGGGTAAAACCTAAAGGGAAAGGCCTAGCACCAAATCCAATTTGCCATCTGATCTAACTTCTGGAGGCAGTCAAAATGATCCTTAGAATTCTTCCCTACCTTATTCCTGTGCTGAGATACAGGCTGCTCCAACCTGCTGTAAAATGCTTGATTTCGAGAGTGAGCGAAACTAAGGAAAACATTGTTGGGGTAAAACCTAAAGGGAAAGACCTAGCACCAAATCCAATTTGCCATCTGATCTAACTTCTGGAGGCAGTCAAAATGATCCTTAGAATTCTTCCCTACCTTATTCCTGTGCTGAGATACAGGCTGCTCCAACCTGCTGTAAAATGCTTGATTTCGAGAGTGAGCGAAACTAATGAAAACATTGTTGGGGTAAAACCTAAAGGGAAAGACCTAGCACCAAATCCAATTTGCCATCTGATCTAACTTCTGGAGGCAGTCAAAATGAGTATTTGAATTCTTCCCTACCTTATTCCTGTGCTGAGATACAGGCTGCTCCAACCTGCTGTAAAATGCTTGATTTCGAGAGTGAGCGAAACTAATGAAAACATTGTTGGGGTAAAACCTAAAGGGAAAGACCTAGCACCAAATCCAATTTGCCATCTGATCTAACTTCTGGAGGCAGTCAAAATGATCCTTAGAATTCTTCCCTACCTTATTCCTGTGCTGAGATACAGGCTGCTCCAACCTGCTGTAAAATGCTTGATTTCGAGAGTGAGCGAAACTAATGAAAACATTGTTGGGGTAAAACCTAAAGGGAAAGACCTAGCACCAAATCCAATTTGCCATCTGATCTAACTTCTGGAGGCAGTCAAAATGATCCTTAGAATTCTTCCCTACCTTATTCCTGTGCTGAGATACAGGCTGCTCCAACCTGCTGTAAAATGCTTGATTTCGAGAGTGAGCGAAACTAATGAAAACATTGTTGGGGTAAAACCTAAAGGGAAAGACCTAGCACCAAATCCAATTTGCCATCTGATCTAACTTCTGGAGGCAGTCAAAATGATCCTTAGAATTCTTCCCTACCTTATTCCTGTGCTGAGATACAGGCTGCTCCAACCTGCTGTAAAATGCTTGATTTCGAGAGTGAGCGAAACTAATGAAAACATTGTTGGGGTAAAACCTAAAGGGAAAGACCTAGCACCAAATCCAATTTGCCATCTGATCTAACTTCTGGAGGCAGTCAAAATGATCCTTAGAATTCTTCCCTACCTTATTCCTGTGCTGAGATACAGGCTGCTCCAACCTGCTGTAAAATGCTTGATTTCGAGAGTGAGCGAAACTAATGAAAACATTGTTGGGGTAAAACCTAAAGGGAAAGACCTAGCACCAAATCCAATTTGCCATCTGATCTAACTTCTGGAGGCAGTCAAAATGATCCTTAGAATTCTTCCCTACCTTATTCCTGTGCTGAGATACAGGCTGCTCCAACCTGCTGTAAAATGCTTGATTTTGAGAGTGAGCGAAACTAATGAAAACATTGTTGGGGTAAAACCTAAAGGGAAAGACCTAGCACCAAATCCAATTTGCCATCTGATCTAACTTCTGCAGGCAGTCAAAATGATCCTTAGAATTCTTCCCTACCTTATTCCTGTGCTGAGATACAGGCTGCTCCAACCTGCTGTAAAATGCTTGATTTCGAGAGTGAGCGAAACTAATGAAAACATTGTTGGGGTAAAACCTAAAGGGAAAGACCTAGCACCAAATCCAATTTGCCATCTGATCTAACTTCTGGAGGCAGTCAAAATGATCCTTAGAATTCTTCCCTACCTTATTCCTGTGCTGAGATACAGGCTGCTCCAACCTGCTGTAAAATGCTTGATTTCGAGAGTGAGCGAAACTAATGAAAACATTGTTGGGGTAAAACCTAAAGGGAAAGACCTAGCACCAAATCCAACTGGCCATCTGATCTAACTTCTGGAGGCAGTCAAAATGATCCTTAGAATTCTTCCCTACCTTATTCCTGTGCTGAGATACAGGCTGCTCCAACCTGCTGTAAAATGCTTGATTTCGAGAGTGAGCGAAACTAATGAAAACATTGTTGGGGTAAAACCTAAAGGGAAAGACCTAGCACCAAATCCAGTTTGCCATCTGATCTAACTTCTGGAGGCAGTCAAAATGATCCTTAGAATTCTTCCCTACCTTATTCCTGTGCTGAGATACAGGCTGCTCCAACCTGCTGTAAAATGCTTGATTTCGAGAGTGAGCGAAACTAATGAAAACATTGTTGGGGTAAAACCTAAAGGGAAAGACCTAGCACCAAATCCAATTTGCCATCTGATCTAACTTCTGGAGGCAGTCAAAATGATCCTTAGAATTCTTCCCTACCTTATTCCTGTGCTGAGATACAGGCTGCTCCAACCTGCTGTAAAATGCTTGATTTCGAGAGTGAGCGAAACTAATGAAAACATTGTTGGGGTAAAACCTAAAGGGAAAGACCTAGCACCAAATCCAATTTGCCATCTGATCTAACTTCTGGAGGCAGTCAAAATGATCCTTAGAATTCTTCCCTACCTTATTCCTGTGCTGAGATACAGGCTGCTCCAACCTGCTGTAAAATGCTTGATTTCGAGAGTGAGCGAAACTAATGAAAACATTGTTGGGGTAAAACCTAAAGGGAAAGGCCTAGCACCAAATCCAATTTGCCATCTGATCTAACTTCTGGAGGCAGTCAAAATGATCCTTAGAATTCTTCCCTACCTTATTCCTGTGCTGAGATACAGGCTGCTCCAACCTGCTGTAAAATGCTTGATTTCGAGAGTGAGCGAAACTAATGAAAACATTGTTGGGGTAAAACCTAAAGGGAAAGGCCTAGCACCAAATCCAATTTGCCATCTGATCTAACTTCTGGAGGCAGTCAAAATGATCCTTAGAATTCTTCCCTACCTTATTCCTGTGCTGAGATACAGGCTGCTCCAACCTGCTGTAAAATGCTTGATTTCGAGAGTGAGCGAAACTAATGAAAACATTGTTGGGGTAAAACCTAAAGGGAAAGGCCTAGCACCAAATCCAATTTGCCATCTGATCTAACTTCTGGAGGCAGTCAAAATGATCCTTAGAATTCTTCCCTACCTTATTCCTGTGCTGAGATACAGGCTGCTCCAACCTGCTGTAAAATGCTTGATTTCGAGAGTGAGCGAAACTAAGGAAAACATTGTTGGGGTAAAACCTAAAGGGAAAGACCTAGCACCAAATCCAATTTGCCATCTGATCTAACTTCTGGAGGCAGTCAAAATGATCCTTAGAATTCTTCCCTACCTTATTCCTGTGCTGAGATACAGGCTGCTCCAACCTGCTGTAAAATGCTTGATTTCGAGAGTGAGCGAAACTAATGAAAACATTGTTGGGGTAAAACCTAAAGGGAAAGACCTAGCACCAAATCCAATTTGCCATCTGATCTAACTTCTGGAGGCAGTCAAAATGAGTATTTGAATTCTTCCCTACCTTATTCCTGTGCTGAGATACAGGCTGCTCCAACCTGCTGTAAAATGCTTGATTTCGAGAGTGAGCGAAACTAATGAAAACATTGTTGGGGTAAAACCTAAAGGGAAAGGCCTAGCACCAAATCCAATTTGCCATCTGATCTAACTTCTGGAGGCAGTCAAAATGATCCTTAGAATTCTTCCCTACCTTATTCCTGTGCTGAGATACAGGCTGCTCCAACCTGCTGTAAAATGCTTGATTTCGAGAGTGAGCGAAACTAATGAAAACATTGTTGGGGTAAAACCTAAAGGGAAAGACCTAGCACCAAATCCAATTTGCCATCTGATCTAACTTCTGGAGGCAGTCAAAATGATCCTTAGAATTCTTCCCTACCTTATTCCTGTGCTGAGATACAGGCTGCTCCAACCTGCTGTAAAATGCTTGATTTCGAGAGTGAGCGAAACTAATGAAAACATTGTTGGGGTAAAACCTAAAGGGAAAGACCTAGCACCAAATCCAACTGGCCATCTGATCTAACTTCTGGAGGCAGTCAAAATGATCCTTAGAATTCTTCCCTACCTTATTCCTGTGCTGAGATACAGGCTGCTCCAACCTGCTGTAAAATGCTTGATTTCGAGAGTGAGCGAAACTAATGAAAACATTGTTGGGGTAAAACCTAAAGGGAAAGACCTAGCACCAAATCCAGTTTGCCATCTGATCTAACTTCTGGAGGCAGTCAAAATGATCCTTAGAATTCTTCCCTACCTTATTCCTGTGCTGAGATACAGGCTGCTCCAACCTGCTGTAAAATGCTTGATTTCGAGAGTGAGCGAAACTAATGAAAACATTGTTGGGGTAAAACCTAAAGGGAAAGACCTAGCACCAAATCCAATTTGCCATCTGATCTAACTTCTGGAGGCAGTCAAAATGATCCTTAGAATTCTTCCCTACCTTATTCCTGTGCTGAGATACAGGCTGCTCCAACCTGCTGTAAAATGCTTGATTTCGAGAGTGAGCGAAACTAATGAAAACATTGTTGGGGTAAAACCTAAAGGGAAAGACCTAGCACCAAATCCAATTTGCCATCTGATCTAACTTCTGGAGGCAGTCAAAATGATCCTTAGAATTCTTCCCTACCTTATTCCTGTGCTGAGATACAGGCTGCTCCAACCTGCTGTAAAATGCTTGATTTCGAGAGTGAGCGAAACTAATGAAAACATTGTTGGGGTAAAACCTAAAGGGAAAGGCCTAGCACCAAATCCAATTTGCCATCTGATCTAACTTCTGGAGGCAGTCAAAATGATCCTTAGAATTCTTCCCTACCTTATTCCTGTGCTGAGATACAGGCTGCTCCAACCTGCTGTAAAATGCTTGATTTCGAGAGTGAGCGAAACTAATGAAAACATTGTTGGGGTAAAACCTAAAGGGAAAGGCCTAGCACCAAATCCAATTTGCCATCTGATCTAACTTCTGGAGGCAGTCAAAATGATCCTTAGAATTCTTCCCTACCTTATTCCTGTGCTGAGATACAGGCTGCTCCAACCTGCTGTAAAATGCTTGATTTCGAGAGTGAGCGAAACTAATGAAAACATTGTTGGGGTAAAACCTAAAGGGAAAGGCCTAGCACCAAATCCAATTTGCCATCTGATCTAACTTCTGGAGGCAGTCAAAATGATCCTTAGAATTCTTCCCTACCTTATTCCTGTGCTGAGATACAGGCTGCTCCAACCTGCTGTAAAATGCTTGATTTCGAGAGTGAGCGAAACTAAGGAAAACATTGTTGGGGTAAAACCTAAAGGGAAAGACCTAGCACCAAATCCAATTTGCCATCTGATCTAACTTCTGGAGGCAGTCAAAATGATCCTTAGAATTCTTCCCTACCTTATTCCTGTGCTGAGATACAGGCTGCTCCAACCTGCTGTAAAATGCTTGATTTCGAGAGTGAGCGAAACTAATGAAAACATTGTTGGGGTAAAACCTAAAGGGAAAGACCTAGCACCAAATCCAATTTGCCATCTGATCTAACTTCTGGAGGCAGTCAAAATGAGTATTTGAATTCTTCCCTACCTTATTCCTGTGCTGAGATACAGGCTGCTCCAACCTGCTGTAAAATGCTTGATTTCGAGAGTGAGCGAAACTAATGAAAACATTGTTGGGGTAAAACCTAAAGGGAAAGGCCTAGCACCAAATCCAATTTGCCATCTGATCTAACTTCTGGAGGCAGTCAAAATGATCCTTAGAATTCTTCCCTACCTTATTCCTGTGCTGAGATACAGGCTGCTCCAACCTGCTGTAAAATGCTTGATTTCGAGAGTGAGCGAAACTAAGGAAAACATTGTTGGGGTAAAACCTAAAGGGAAAGGCCTAGCACCAAATCCAATTTGCCATCTGATCTAACTTCTGGAGGCAGTCAAAATGATCCTTAGAATTCTTCCCTACCTTATTCCTGTGCTGAGATACAGGCTGCTCCAACCTGCTGTAAAATGCTTGATTTCGAGAGTGAGCGAAACTAATGAAAACATTGTTGGGGTAAAACCTAAAGGGAAAGACCTAGCACCAAATCCAATTTGCCATCTGATCTAACTTCTGGAGGCAGTCAAAATGATCCTTAGAATTCTTCCCTACCTTATTCCTGTGCTGAGATACAGGCTGCTCCAACCTGCTGTAAAATGCTTGATTTCGAGAGTGAGCGAAACTAATGAAAACATTGTTGGGGTAAAACCTAAAGGGAAAGACCTAGCACCAAATCCAATTGGCCATCTGATCTAACTTCTGGAGGCAGTCAAAATGATCCTTAGAATTCTTCCCTACCTTATTCCTGTGCTGAGATACAGGCTGCTCCAACCTGCTGTAAAATGCTTGATTTCGAGAGTGAGCGAAACTAATGAAAACATTGTTGGGGTAAAACCTAAAGGGAAAGACCTAGCACCAAATCCAATTTGCCATCTGATCTAACTTCTGGAGGCAGTCAAAATGATCCTTAGAATTCTTCCCTACCTTATTCCTGTGCTGAGATACAGGCTGCTCCAACCTGCTGTAAAATGCTTGATTTCGAGAGTGAGCGAAACTAATGAAAACATCGTTGGGGTAAAACCTAAAGGGAAAGACCTAGCACCAAATCCAATTTGCCATCTGATCTAACTTCTGGAGGCAGTCAAAATGATCCTTAGAATTCTTCCCTACCTTATTCCTGTGCTGAGATACAGGCTGCTCCAACCTGCTGTAAAATGCTTGATTTCGAGAGTGAGCGAAACTAATGAAAACATTGTTGGGGTAAAACCTAAAGGGAAAGGCCTAGCACCAAATCCAATTTGCCATCTGATCTAACTTCTGGAGGCAGTCAAAATGATCCTTAGAATTCTTCCCTACCTTATTCCTGTGCTGAGATACAGGCTGCTCCAACCTGCTGTAAAATGCTTGATTTCGAGAGTGAGCGAAACTAATGAAAACATTGTTGGGGTAAAACCTAAAGGGAAAGGCCTAGCACCAAATCCAATTTGCCATCTGATCTAACTTCTGGAGGCAGTCAAAATGATCCTTAGAATTCTTCCCTACCTTATTCCTGTGCTGAGATACAGGCTGCTCCAACCTGCTGTAAAATGCTTGATTTCGAGAGTGAGCGAAACTAAGGAAAACATTGTTGGGGTAAAACCTAAAGGGAAAGACCTAGCACCAAATCCAATTTGCCATCTGATCTAACTTCTGGAGGCAGTCAAAATGATCCTTAGAATTCTTCCCTACCTTATTCCTGTGCTGAGATACAGGCTGCTCCAACCTGCTGTAAAATGCTTGATTTCGAGAGTGAGCGAAACTAATGAAAACATTGTTGGGGTAAAACCTAAAGGGAAAGACCTAGCACCAAATCCAATTTGCCATCTGATCTAACTTCTGGAGGCAGTCAAAATGAGTATTTGAATTCTTCCCTACCTTATTCCTGTGCTGAGATACAGGCTGCTCCAACCTGCTGTAAAATGCTTGATTTCGAGAGTGAGCGAAACTAATGAAAACATTGTTGGGGTAAAACCTAAAGGGAAAGACCTAGCACCAAATCCAATTTGCCATCTGATCTAACTTCTGGAGGCAGTCAAAATGATCCTTAGAATTCTTCCCTACCTTATTCCTGTGCTGAGATACAGGCTGCTCCAACCTGCTGTAAAATGCTTGATTTCGAGAGTGAGCGAAACTAATGAAAACATTGTTGGGGTAAAACCTAAAGGGAAAGACCTAGCACCAAATCCAATTTGCCATCTGATCTAACTTCTGGAGGCAGTCAAAATGATCCTTAGAATTCTTCCCTACCTTATTCCTGTGCTGAGATACAGGCTGCTCCAACCTGCTGTAAAATGCTTGATTTCGAGAGTGAGCGAAACTAATGAAAACATTGTTGGGGTAAAACCTAAAGGGAAAGACCTAGCACCAAATCCAATTGGCCATCTGATCTAACTTCTGGAGGCAGTCAAAATGATCCTTAGAATTCTTCCCTACCTTATTCCTGTGCTGAGATACAGGCTGCTCCAACCTGCTGTAAAATGCTTGATTTCGAGAGTGAGCGAAACTAATGAAAACATTGTTGGGGTAAAACCTAAAGGGAAAGACCTAGCACCAAATCCAATTTGCCATCTGATCTAACTTCTGGAGGCAGTCAAAATGATCCTTAGAATTCTTCCCTACCTTATTCCTGTGCTGAGATACAGGCTGCTCCAACCTGCTGTAAAATGCTTGATTTCGAGAGTGAGCGAAACTAATGAAAACATCGTTGGGGTAAAACCTAAAGGGAAAGACCTAGCACCAAATCCAATTTGCCATCTGATCTAACTTCTGGAGGCAGTCAAAATGATCCTTAGAATTCTTCCCTACCTTATTCCTGTGCTGAGATACAGGCTGCTCCAACCTGCTGTAAAATGCTTGATTTCGAGAGTGAGCGAAACTAATGAAAACATTGTTGGGGTAAAACCTAAAGGGAAAGGCCTAGCACCAAATCCAATTTGCCATCTGATCTAACTTCTGGAGGCAGTCAAAATGATCCTTAGAATTCTTCCCTACCTTATTCCTGTGCTGAGATACAGGCTGCTCCAACCTGCTGTAAAATGCTTGATTTCGAGAGTGAGCGAAACTAATGAAAACATTGTTGGGGTAAAACCTAAAGGGAAAGGCCTAGCACCAAATCCAATTTGCCATCTGATCTAACTTCTGGAGGCAGTCAAAATGATCCTTAGAATTCTTCCCTACCTTATTCCTGTGCTGAGATACAGGCTGCTCCAACCTGCTGTAAAATGCTTGATTTCGAGAGTGAGCGAAACTAATGAAAACATTGTTGGGGTAAAACCTAAAGGGAAAGACCTAGCACCAAATCCAATTTGCCATCTGATCTAACTTCTGGAGGCAGTCAAAATGATCCTTAGAATTCTTCCCTACCTTATTCCTGTGCTGAGATACAGGCTGCTCCAACCTGCTGTAAAATGCTTGATTTCGAGAGTGAGCGAAACTAATGAAAACATTGTTGGGGTAAAACCTAAAGGGAAAGACCTAGCACCAAATCCAATTTGCCATCTGATCTAACTTCTGGAGGCAGTCAAAATGAGTATTTGAATTCTTCCCTACCTTATTCCTGTGCTGAGATACAGGCTGCTCCAACCTGCTGTAAAATGCTTGATTTCGAGAGTGAGCGAAACTAATGAAAACATTGTTGGGGTAAAACCTAAAGGGAAAGACCTAGCACCAAATCCAATTTGCCATCTGATCTAACTTCTGGAGGCAGTCAAAATGATCCTTAGAATTCTTCCCTACCTTATTCCTGTGCTGAGATACAGGCTGCTCCAACCTGCTGTAAAATGCTTGATTTCGAGAGTGAGCGAAACTAATGAAAACATTGTTGGGGTAAAACCTAAAGGGAAAGACCTAGCACCAAATCCAATTTGCCATCTGATCTAACTTCTGGAGGCAGTCAAAATGATCCTTAGAATTCTTCCCTACCTTATTCCTGTGCTGAGATACAGGCTGCTCCAACCTGCTGTAAAATGCTTGATTTCGAGAGTGAGCGAAACTAATGAAAACATTGTTGGGGTAAAACCTAAAGGGAAAGACCTAGCACCAAATACAATTTGCCATCTGATCTAACTTCTGGAGGCAGTCAAAATGATCCTTAGAATTCTTCCCTACCTTATTCCTGTGCTGAGATACAGGCTGCTCCAACCTGCTGTAAAATGCTTGATTTCGAGAGTGAGCGAAACTAATGAAAACATTGTTGGGGTAAAACCTAAAGGGAAAGACCTAGCACCAAATCCAATTTGCCATCTGATCTAACTTCTGGAGGCAGTCAAAATGATCCTTAGAATTCTTCCCTACCTTATTCCTGTGCTGAGATACAGGCTGCTCCAACCTGCTGTAAAATGCTTGATTTCGAGAGTGAGCGAAACTAATGAAAACATTGTTGGGGTAAAACCTAAAGGGAAAGACCTAGCACCAAATCCAATTTGCCATCTGATCTAACTTCTGGAGGCAGTCAAAATGATCCTTAGAATTCTTCCCTACCTTATTCCTGTGCTGAGATACAGGCTGCTCCAACCTGCTGTAAAATGCTTGATTTTGAGAGTGAGCGAAACTAATGAAAACATTGTTGGGGTAAAACCTAAAGGGAAAGACCTAGCACCAAATCCAATTTGCCATCTGATCTAACTTCTGCAGGCAGTCAAAATGATCCTTAGAATTCTTCCCTACCTTATTCCTGTGCTGAGATACAGGCTGCTCCAACCTGCTGTAAAATGCTTGATTTCGAGAGTGAGCGAAACTAATGAAAACATTGTTGGGGTAAAACCTAAAGGGAAAGACCTAGCACCAAATCCAATTTGCCATCTGATCTAACTTCTGGAGGCAGTCAAAATGATCCTTAGAATTCTTCCCTACCTTATTCCTGTGCTGAGATACAGGCTGCTCCAACCTGCTGTAAAATGCTTGATTTCGAGAGTGAGCGAAACTAATGAAAACATTGTTGGGGTAAAACCTAAAGGGAAAGACCTAGCACCAAATCCAACTGGCCATCTGATCTAACTTCTGGAGGCAGTCAAAATGATCCTTAGAATTCTTCCCTACCTTATTCCTGTGCTGAGATACAGGCTGCTCCAACCTGCTGTAAAATGCTTGATTTCGAGAGTGAGCGAAACTAATGAAAACATTGTTGGGGTAAAACCTAAAGGGAAAGACCTAGCACCAAATCCAGTTTGCCATCTGATCTAACTTCTGGAGGCAGTCAAAATGATCCTTAGAATTCTTCCCTACCTTATTCCTGTGCTGAGATACAGGCTGCTCCAACCTGCTGTAAAATGCTTGATTTCGAGAGTGAGCGAAACTAATGAAAACATTGTTGGGGTAAAACCTAAAGGGAAAGACCTAGCACCAAATCCAATTTGCCATCTGATCTAACTTCTGGAGGCAGTCAAAATGATCCTTAGAATTCTTCCCTACCTTATTCCTGTGCTGAGATACAGGCTGCTCCAACCTGCTGTAAAATGCTTGATTTCGAGAGTGAGCGAAACTAAAAAACATTGTTGGGGTAAAACCTAAAGGGAAAGACCTAGCACCAAATCCAATTTGCCATCTGATCTAACTTCTGGAGGCAGTCAAAATGATCCTTAGAATTCTTCCCTACCTTATTCCTGTGCTGAGATACAGGCTGCTCCAACCTGCTGTAAAATGCTTGATTTCGAGAGTGAGCGAAACTAATGAAAACATTGTTGGGGTAAAACCTAAAGGGAAAGGCCTAGCACCAAATCCAATTTGCCATCTGATCTAACTTCTGGAGGCAGTCAAAATGATCCTTAGAATTCTTCCCTACCTTATTCCTGTGCTGAGATACAGGCTGCTCCAACCTGCTGTAAAATGCTTGATTTCGAGAGTGAGCGAAACTAATGAAAACATTGTTGGGGTAAAACCTAAAGGGAAAGGCCTAGCACCAAATCCAATTTGCCATCTGATCTAACTTCTGGAGGCAGTCAAAATGATCCTTAGAATTCTTCCCTACCTTATTCCTGTGCTGAGATACAGGCTGCTCCAACCTGCTGTAAAATGCTTGATTTCGAGAGTGAGCGAAACTAAGGAAAACATTGTTGGGGTAAAACCTAAAGGGAAAGGCCTAGCACCAAATCCAATTTGCCATCTGATCTAACTTCTGGAGGCAGTCAAAATGATCCTTAGAATTCTTCCCTACCTTATTCCTGTGCTGAGATACAGGCTGCTCCAACCTGCTGTAAAATGCTTGATTTCGAGAGTGAGCGAAACTAATGAAAACATTGTTGGGGTAAAACCTAAAGGGAAAGACCTAGCACCAAATCCAATTTGCCATCTGATCTAACTTCTGGAGGCAGTCAAAATGATCCTTAGAATTCTTCCCTACCTTATTCCTGTGCTGAGATACAGGCTGCTCCAACCTGCTGTAAAATGCTTGATTTCGAGAGTGAGCGAAACTAATGAAAACATTGTTGGGGTAAAACCTAAAGGGAAAGACCTAGCACCAAATCCAATTGGCCATCTGATCTAACTTCTGGAGGCAGTCAAAATGATCCTTAGAATTCTTCCCTACCTTATTCCTGTGCTGAGATACAGGCTGCTCCAACCTGCTGTAAAATGCTTGATTTCGAGAGTGAGCGAAACTAATGAAAACATTGTTGGGGTAAAACCTAAAGGGAAAGACCTAGCACCAAATCCAATTTGCCATCTGATCTAACTTCTGGAGGCAGTCAAAATGATCCTTAGAATTCTTCCCTACCTTATTCCTGTGCTGAGATACAGGCTGCTCCAACCTGCTGTAAAATGCTTGATTTCGAGAGTGAGCGAAACTAATGAAAACATCGTTGGGGTAAAACCTAAAGGGAAAGACCTAGCACCAAATCCAATTTGCCATCTGATCTAACTTCTGGAGGCAGTCAAAATGATCCTTAGAATTCTTCCCTACCTTATTCCTGTGCTGAGATACAGGCTGCTCCAACCTGCTGTAAAATGCTTGATTTCGAGAGTGAGCGAAACTAATGAAAACATCGTTGGGGTAAAACCTAAAGGGAAAGACCTAGCACCAAATCCAATTTGCCATCTGATCTAACTTCTGGAGGCAGTCAAAATGATCCTTAGAATTCTTCCCTACCTTATTCCTGTGCTGAGATACAGGCTGCTCCAACCTGCTGTAAAATGCTTGATTTCGAGAGTGAGCGAAACTAATGAAAACATTGTTGGGGTAAAACCTAAAGGGAAAGACCTAGCACCAAATCCAATTTGCCATCTGATCTAACTTCTGGAGGCAGTCAAAATGATCCTTAGAATTCTTCCCTACCTTATTCCTGTGCTGAGATACAGGCTGCTCCAACCTGCTGTAAAATGCTTGATTTCGAGAGTGAGCGAAACTAATGAAAACATTGTTGGGGTAAAACCTAAAGGGAAAGGCCTAGCACCAAATCCAATTTGCCATCTGATCTAACTTCTGGAGGCAGTCAAAATGATCCTTAGAATTCTTCCCTACCTTATTCCTGTGCTGAGATACAGGCTGCTCCAACCTGCTGTAAAATGCTTGATTTCGAGAGTGAGCGAAACTAATGAAAACATTGTTGGGGTAAAACCTAAAGGGAAAGACCTAGCACCAAATCCAATTTGCCATCTGATCTAACTTCTGGAGGCAGTCAAAATGATCCTTAGAATTCTTCCCTACCTTATTCCTGTGCTGAGATACAGGCTGCTCCAACCTGCTGTAAAATGCTTGATTTCGAGAGTGAGCGAAACTAATGAAAACATTGTTGGGGTAAAACCTAAAGGGAAAGACCTAGCACCAAATCCAATTTGCCATCTGATCTAACTTCTGGAGGCAGTCAAAATGATCCTTAGAATTCTTCCCTACCTTATTCCTGTGCTGAGATACAGGCTGCTCCAACCTGCTGTAAAATGCTTGATTTTGAGAGTGAGCGAAACTAATGAAAACATTGTTGGGGTAAAACCTAAAGGGAAAGACCTAGCACCAAATCCAATTTGCCATCTGATCTAACTTCTGGAGGCAGTCAAAATGAGTATTTGAATTCTTCCCTACCTTATTCCTGTGCTGAGATACAGGCTGCTCCAACCTGCTGTAAAATGCTTGATTTCGAGAGTGAGCGAAACTAATGAAAACATTGTTGGGGTAAAACCTAAAGGGAAAGACCTAGCACCAAATCCAATTTGCCATCTGATCTAACTTCTGGAGGCAGTCAAAATGATCCTTAGAATTCTTCCCTACCTTATTCCTGTGCTGAGATACAGGCTGCTCCAACCTGCTGTAAAATGCTTGATTTCGAGAGTGAGCGAAACTAATGAAAACATTGCTGGGGTAAAACCTAAAGGGAAAGACCTAGCACCAAATCCAATTTGCCATCTGATCTAACTTCTGGAGGCAGTCAAAATGATCCTTAGAATTCTTCCCTACCTTATTCCTGTGCTGAGATACAGGCTGCTCCAACCTGCTGTAAAATGCTTGATTTCGAGAGTGAGCGAAACTAATGAAAACATTGTTGGGGTAAAACCTAAAGGGAAAGACCTAGCACCAAATCCAATTTGCCATCTGATCTAACTTCTGGAGGCAGTCAAAATGATCCTTAGAATTCTTCCCTACCTTATTCCTGTGCTGAGATACAGGCTGCTCCAACCTGCTGTAAAATGCTTGATTTCGAGAGTGAGCGAAACTAATGAAAACATTGTTGGGGTAAAACCTAAAGGGAAAGACCTAGCACCAAATCCAATTTGCCATCTGATCTAACTTCTGGAGGCAGTCAAAATGATCCTTAGAATTCTTCCCTACCTTATTCCTGTGCTGAGATACAGGCTGCTCCAACCTGCTGTAAAATGCTTGATTTCGAGAGTGAGCGAAACTAATGAAAACATTGTTGGGGTAAAACCTAAAGGGAAAGACCTAGCACCAAATCCAATTTGCCATCTGATCTAACTTCTGGAGGCAGTCAAAATGATCCTTAGAATTCTTCCCTACCTTATTCCTGTGCTGAGATACAGGCTGCTCCAACCTGCTGTAAAATGCTTGATTTCGAGAGTGAGCGAAACTAATGAAAACATTGTTGGGGTAAAACCTAAAGGGAAAGACCTAGCACCAAATCCAATTTGCCATCTGATCTAACTTCTGGAGGCAGTCAAAATGATCCTTAGAATTCTTCCCTACCTTATTCCTGTGCTGAGATACAGGCTGCTCCAACCTGCTGTAAAATGCTTGATTTCGAGAGTGAGCGAAACTAATGAAAACATTGTTGGGGTAAAACCTAAAGGGAAAGACCTAGCACCAAATCCAATTGGCCATCTGATCTAACTTCTGGAGGCAGTCAAAATGATCCTTAGAATTCTTCCCTACCTTATTCCTGTGCTGAGATACAGGCTGCTCCAACCTGCTGTAAAATGCTTGATTTCGAGAGTGAGCGAAACTAATGAAAACATTGTTGGGGTAAAACCTAAAGGGAAAGACCTAGCACCAAATCCAATTTGCCATCTGATCTAACTTCTGGAGGCAGTCAAAATGATCCTTAGAATTCTTCCCTACCTTATTCCTGTGCTGAGATACAGGCTGCTCCAACCTGCTGTAAAATGCTTGATTTCGAGAGTGAGCGAAACTAATGAAAACATTGTTGGGGTAAAACCTAAAGGGAAAGACCTAGCACCAAATCCAATTTGCCATCTGATCTAACTTCTGGAGGCAGTCAAAATGATCCTTAGAATTCTTCCCTACCTTATTCCTGTGCTGAGATACAGGCTGCTCCAACCTGCTGTAAAATGCTTGATTTCGAGAGTGAGCGAAACTAATGAAAACATTGTTGGGGTAAAACCTAAAGGGAAAGACCTAGCACCAAATCCAATTTGCCATCTGATCTAACTTCTGGAGGCAGTCAAAATGATCCTTAGAATTCTTCCCTACCTTATTCCTGTGCTGAGATACAGGCTGCTCCAACCTGCTGTAAAATGCTTGATTTCGAGAGTGAGCGAAACTAATGAAAACATTGTTGGGGTAAAACCTAAAGGGAAAGACCTAGCACCAAATCCAATTTGCCATCTGATCTAACTTCTGGAGGCAGTCAAAATGATCCTTAGAATTCTTCCCTACCTTATTCCTGTGCTGAGATACAGGCTGCTCCAACCTGCTGTAAAATGCTTGATTTCGAGAGTGAGCGAAACTAATGAAAACATTGTTGGGGTAAAACCTAAAGGGAAAGGCCTAGCACCAAATCCAATTTGCCATCTGATCTAACTTCTGGAGGCAGTCAAAATGATCCTTAGAATTCTTCCCTACCTTATTCCTGTGCTGAGATACAGGCTGCTCCAAGCTGCTGTAAAATGCTTGATTTCGAGAGTGAGCGAAACTAATGAAAACATTGTTGGGGTAAAACCTAAAGGGAAAGACCTAGCACCAAATCCAATTGGCCATCTGATCTAACTTCTGGAGGCAGTCAAAATGATCCTTAGAATTCTTCCCTACCTTATTCCTGTGCTGAGATACAGGCTGCTCCAACCTGCTGTAAAATGCTTGATTTCGAGAGTGAGCGAAACTAATGAAAACATTGTTGGGGTAAAACCTAAAGGGAAAGACCTAGCACCAAATCCAATTTGCCATCTGATCTAACTTCTGGAGGCAGTCAAAATGATCCTTAGAATTCTTCCCTACCTTATTCCTGTGCTGAGATACAGGCTGCTCCAACCTGCTGTAAAATGCTTGATTTCGAGAGTGAGCGAAACTAATGAAAACATTGTTGGGGTAAAACCTAAAGGGAAAGACCTAGCACCAAATCCAATTTGCCATCTGATCTAACTTCTGGAGGCAGTCAAAATGATCCTTAGAATTCTTCCCTACCTTATTCCTGTGCTGAGATACAGGCTGCTCCAAGCTGCTGTAAAATGCTTGATTTCGAGAGTGAGCGAAACTAATGAAAACATCGTTGGGGTAAAACCTAAAGGGAAAGACCTAGCACCAAATCCAATTTGCCATCTGATCTAACTTCTGGAGGCAGTCAAAATGATCCTTAGAATTCTTCCCTACCTTATTCCTGTGCTGAGATACAGGCTGCTCCAACCTGCTGTAAAATGCTTGATTTCGAGAGTGAGCGAAACTAATGAAAACATCGTTGGGGTAAAACCTAAAGGGAAAGACCTAGCACCAAATCCAATTTGCCATCTGATCTAACTTCTGGAGGCAGTCAAAATGATCCTTAGAATTCTTCCCTACCTTATTCCTGTGCTGAGATACAGGCTGCCCCAACCTGCTGTAAAATGCTTGATTTCGAGAGTGAGCGAAACTAATGAAAACATTGTTGGGGTAAAACCTAAAGGGAAAGACCTAGCACCAAATCCAATTTGCCATCTGATCTAACTTCTGGAGGCAGTCAAAATGATCCTTAGAATTCTTCCCTACCTTATTCCTGTGCTGAGATACAGGCTGCTCCAACCTGCTGTAAAATGCTTGATTTCGAGAGTGAGCGAAACTAATGAAAACATTGTTGGGGTAAAACCTAAAGGGAAAGACCTAGCACCAAATCCAATTGGCCATCTGATCTAACTTCTGGAGGCAGTCAAAATGATCCTTAGAATTCTTCCCTACCTTATTCCTGTGCTGAGATACAGGCTGCTCCAACCTGCTGTAAAATGCTTGATTTCGAGAGTGAGCGAAACTAATGAAAACATTGTTGGGGTAAAACCTAAAGGGAAAGACCTAGCACCAAATCCAATTTGCCATCTGATCTAACTTCTGGAGGCAGTCAAAATGATCCTTAGAATTCTTCCCTACCTTATTCCTGTGCTGAGATACAGGCTGCTCCAACCTGCTGTAAAATGCTTGATTTCGAGAGTGAGCGAAACTAATGAAAACATTGTTGGGGTAAAACCTAAAGGGAAAGACCTAGCACCAAATTCCATTGGCCATCTGATCTAACTTCTGGAGGCAGTCAAAATGATCCTTAGAATTCTTCCCTACCTTATTCCTGTGCTGAGATACAGGCTGCTCCAACCTGCTGTAAAATGCTTGATTTCGAGAGTGAGCGAAACTAATGAAAACATTGTTGGGGTAAAACCTAAAGGGAAAGACCTAGCACCAAATCCAACTGGCCATCTGATCTAACTTCTGGAGGCAGTCAAAATGATCCTTAGAATTCTTCCCTACCTTATTCCTGTGCTGAGATACAGGCTGCTCCAAGCTGCTGTAAAATGCTTGATTTCGAGAGTGAGCGAAACTAATGAAAACATTGTTGGGGTAAAACCTAAAGGGAAAGACCTAGCACCAAATTCCATTGGCCATCTGCTCTAACTTCTGGAGGCAGTCAAAATGATCCTTAGAATTCTTCCCTACCTTATTCCTGTGCTGAGATACAGGCTGCTCCAACCTGCTGTAAAATGCTTGATTTCGAGAGTGAGCGAAACTAATGAAAACATTGTTGGGGTAAAACCTAAAGGGAAAGACCTAGCACCAAATCCAATTGGCCATCTGATCTAACTTCTGGAGGCAGTCAAAATGATCCTTAGAATTCTTCCCTACCTTATTCCTGTGCTGAGATACAGGCTGCTCCAACCTGCTGTAAAATGCTTGATTTCGAGAGTGAGCGAAACTAATGAAAACATTGTTGGGGTAAAACCTAAAGGGAAAGACCTAGCACCAAATCCAATTTGCCATCTGATCTAACTTCTGGAGGCAGTCAAAATGATCCTTAGAATTCTTCCCTACCTTATTCCTGTGCTGAGATACAGGCTGCTCCAACCTGCTGTAAAATGCTTGATTTTGAGAGTGAGCGAAACTAATGAAAACATTGTTGGGGTAAAACCTAAAGGGAAAGACCTAGCACCAAATCCAATTTACCATCTGATCTAACTTCTGGAGGCAGTCAAAATGATCCTTAGAATTCTTCCCTACCTTATTCCTGTGCTGAGATACAGGCTGCTCCAACCTGCTGTAAAATGCTTGATTTCGAGAGTGAGCGAAACTAATGAAAACATTGTTGGGGTAAAACCTAAAGGGAAAGACCTAGCACCAAATCCAATTTGCCATCTGATCTAACTTCTGGAGGCAGTCAAAATGATCCTTAGAATTCTTCCCTACCTTATTCCTGTGCTGAGATACAGGCTGCTCCAACCTGCTGTAAAATGCTTGATTTCGAGAGTGAGCGAAACTAATGAAAACATTGTTGGGGTAAAACCTAAAGGGAAAGACCTAGCACCAAATCCAATTTGCCATCTGATCTAACTTCTGGAGGCAGTCAAAATGATCCTTAGAATTCTTCCCTACCTTATTCCTGTGCTGAGATACAGGCTGCTCCAACCTGCTGTAAAATGCTTGATTTCGAGAGTGAGCGAAACTAATGAAAACATTGTTGGGGTAAAACCTAAAGGGAAAGACCTAGCACCAAATCCAATTTGCCATCTGATCTAACTTCTGGAGGCAGTCAAAATGATCCTTAGAATTCTTCCCTACCTTATTCCTGTGCTGAGATACAGGCTGCTCCAACCTGCTGTAAAATGCTTGATTTCGAGAGTGAGCGAAACTAATGAAAACATTGTTGGGGTAAAACCTAAAGGGAAAGACCTAGCACCAAATCCAATTGGCCATCTGATCTAACTTCTGGAGGCAGTCAAAATGATCCTTAGAATTCTTCCCTACCTTATTCCTGTGCTGAGATACAGGCTGCTCCAACCTGCTGTAAAATGCTTGATTTCGAGAGTGAGCGAAACTAATGAAAACATTGTTGGGGTAAAACCTAAAGGGAAAGACCTAGCACCAAATCCAATTGGCCATCTGATCTAACTTCTGGAGGCAGTCAAAATGATCCTTAGAATTCTTCCCTACCTTATTCCTGTGCTGAGATACAGGCTGCTCCAACCTGCTGTAAAATGCTTGATTTCGAGAGTGAGCGAAACTAATGAAAACATTGTTGGGGTAAAACCTAAAGGGAAAGACCTAGCACCAAATCCAATTTGCCATCTGATCTAACTTCTGGAGGCAGTCAAAATGATCCTTAGAATTCTTCCCTACCTTATTCCTGTGCTGAGATACAGGCTGCTCCAACCTGCTGTAAAATGCTTGATTTCGAGAGTGAGCGAAACTAATGAAAACATTGTTGGGGTAAAACCTAAAGGGAAAGACCTAGCACCAAATCCAATTTGCCATCTGATCTAACTTCTGGAGGCAGTCAAAATGAGTATTTGAATTCTTCCCTACCTTATTCCTGTGCTGAGATACAGGCTGCTCCAACCTGCTGTAAAATGCTTGATTTCGAGAGTGAGCGAAACTAATGAAAACATTGTTGGGGTAAAACCTAAAGGGAAAGACCTAGCACCAAATCCAATTTGCCATCTGATCTAACTTCTGGAGGCAGTCAAAATGATCCTTAGAATTCTTCCCTACCTTATTCCTGTGCTGAGATACAGGCTGCTCCAACCTGCTGTAAAATGCTTGATTTCGAGAGTGAGCGAAACTAATGAAAACATTGTTGGGGTAAAACCTAAAGGGAAAGACCTAGCACCAAATCCAATTTGCCATCTGATCTAACTTCTGGAGGCAGTCAAAATGATCCTTAGAATTCTTCCCTACCTTATTCCTGTGCTGAGATACAGGCTGCTCCAACCTGCTGTAAAATGCTTGATTTCGAGAGTGAGCGAAACTAATGAAAACATTGTTGGGGTAAAACCTAAAGGGAAAGACCTAGCACCAAATCCAATTTGCCATCTGATCTAACTTCTGGAGGCAGTCAAAATGATCCTTAGAATTCTTCCCTACCTTATTCCTGTGCTGAGATACAGGCTGCTCCAACCTGCTGTAAAATGCTTGATTTCGAGAGTGAGCGAAACTAATGAAAACATTGTTGGGGTAAAACCTAAAGGGAAAGGCCTAGCACCAAATCCAATTTGCCATCTGATCTAACTTCTGGAGGCAGTCAAAATGATCCTTAGAATTCTTCCCTACCTTATTCCTGTGCTGAGATACAGGCTGCTCCAACCTGCTGTAAAATGCTTGATTTCGAGAGTGAGCGAAACTAATGAAAACATTGTTGGGGTAAAACCTAAAGGGAAAGACCTAGCACCAAATCCAATTTGCCATCTGATCTAACTTCTGGAGGCAGTCAAAATGATCCTTAGAATTCTTCCCTACCTTATTCCTGTGCTGAGATACAGGCTGCTCCAACCTGCTGTAAAATGCTTGATTTCGAGAGTGAGCGAAACTAATGAAAACATTGTTGGGGTAAAACCTAAAGGGAAAGACCTATCACCAAATCCAATTTGCCATCTGATCTAACTTCTGGAGGCAGTCAAAATGATCCTTAGAATTCTTCCCTACCTTATTCCTGTGCTGAGATACAGGCTGCTCCAACCTGCTGTAAAATGCTTGATTTCGAGAGTGAGCGAAACTAATGAAAACATTGTTGGGGTAAAACCTAAAGGGAAAGACCTAGCACCAAATCCAATTTGCCATCTGATCTAACTTCTGGAGGCAGTCAAAATGATCCTTAGAATTCTTCCCTACCTTATTCCTGTGCTGAGATACAGGCTGCTCCAACCTGCTGTAAAATGCTTGATTTCGAGAGTGAGCGAAACTAATGAAAACATTGTTGGGGTAAAACCTAAAGGGAAAGACCTAGCACCAAATCCAATTTGCCATCTGATCTAACTTCTGGAGGCAGTCAAAATGATCCTTAGAATTCTTCCCTACCTTATTCCTGTGCTGAGATACAGGCTGCTCCAACCTGCTGTAAAATGCTTGATTTCGAGAGTGAGCGAAACTAATGAAAACATTGCTGGGGTAAAACCTAAAGGGAAAGACCTAGCACCAAATCCAATTTGCCATCTGATCTAACTTCTGGAGGCAGTCAAAATGATCCTTAGAATTCTTCCCTACCTTATTCCTGTGCTGAGATACAGGCTGCTCCAAGCTGCTGTAAAATGCTTGATTTCGAGAGTGAGCGAAACTAATGAAAACATTGTTGGGGTAAAACCTAAAGGGAAAGACCTAGCACCAAATCCAATTTGCCATCTGATCTAACTTCTGGAGGCAGTCAAAATGATCCTTAGAATTCTTCCCTACCTTATTCCTGTGCTGAGATACAGGCTGCTCCAACCTGCTGTAAAATGCTTGATTTCGAGAGTGAGCGAAACTAATGAAAACATTGTTGGGGTAAAACCTAAAGGGAAAGACCTAGCACCAAATCCAATTGGCCATCTGATCTAACTTCTGGAGGCAGTCAAAATGATCCTTAGAATTCTTCCCTACCTTATTCCTGTGCTGAGATACAGGCTGCTCCAACCTGCTGTAAAATGCTTGATTTCGAGAGTGAGCGAAACTAATGAAAACATTGTTGGGGTAAAACCTAAAGGGAAAGACCTAGCACCAAATCCAATTTGCCATCTGATCTAACTTCTGGAGGCAGTCAAAATGATCCTTAGAATTCTTCCCTACCTTATTCCTGTGCTGAGATACAGGCTGCTCCAACCTGCTGTAAAATGCTTGATTTCGAGAGTGAGCGAAACTAATGAAAACATCGTTGGGGTAAAACCTAAAGGGAAAGACCTAGCACCAAATCCAATTGGCCATCTGATCTAACTTCTGGAGGCAGTCAAAATGATCCTTAGAATTCTTCCCTACCTTATTCCTGTGCTGAGATACAGGCTGCTCCAACCTGCTGTAAAATGCTTGATTTCGAGAGTGAGCGAAACTAATGAAAACATTGTTGGGGTAAAACCTAAAGGGAAAGACCTAGCACCAAATCCAATTTGCCATCTGATCTAACTTCTGGAGGCAGTCAAAATGATCCTTAGAATTCTTCCCTACCTTATTCCTGTGCTGAGATACAGGCTGCTCCAACCTGCTGTAAAATGCTTGATTTCGAGAGTGAGCGAAACTAATGAAAACATTGTTGGGGTAAAACCTAAAGGGAAAGACCTAGCACCAAATCCAATTGGCCATCTGATCTAACTTCTGGAGGCAGTCAAAATGATCCTTAGAATTCTTCCCTACCTTATTCCTGTGCTGAGATACAGGCTGCTCCAACCTGCTGTAAAATGCTTGATTTCGAGAGTGAGCGAAACTAATGAAAACATTGTTGGGGTAAAACCTAAAGGGAAAGACCTAGCACCAAATCCAATTTGCCATCTGATCTAACTTCTGGAGGCAGTCAAAATGATCCTTAGAATTCTTCCCTACCTTATTCCTGTGCTGAGATACAGGCTGCTCCAACCTGCTGTAAAATGCTTGATTTCGAGAGTGAGCGAAACTAATGAAAACATTGTTGGGGTAAAACCTAAAGGGAAAGACCTAGCACCAAATCCAATTTGCCATCTGATCTAACTTCTGGAGGCAGTCAAAATGAGTATTTGAATTCTTCCCTACCTTATTCCTGTGCTGAGATACAGGCTGCTCCAACCTGCTGTAAAATGCTTGATTTCGAGAGTGAGCGAAACTAATGAAAACATTGTTGGGGTAAAACCTAAAGGGAAAGACCTAGCACCAAATCCAATTTGCCATCTGATCTAACTTCTGGAGGCAGTCAAAATGATCCTTAGAATTCTTCCCTACCTTATTCCTGTGCTGAGATACAGGCTGCTCCAACCTGCTGTAAAATGCTTGATTTCGAGAGTGAGCGAAACTAATGAAAACATTGTTGGGGTAAAACCTAAAGGGAAAGACCTAGCACCAAATCCAATTTGCCATCTGATCTAACTTCTGGAGGCAGTCAAAATGATCCTTAGAATTCTTCCCTACCTTATTCCTGTGCTGAGATACAGGCTGCTCCAACCTGCTGTAAAATGCTTGATTTCGAGAGTGAGCGAAACTAATGAAAACATTGTTGGGGTAAAACCTAAAGGGAAAGACCTAGCACCAAATCCAATTTGCCATCTGATCTAACTTCTGGAGGCAGTCAAAATGAGCCTTAGAATTCTTCCCTACCTTATTCCTGTGCTGAGATACAGGCTGCTCCAACCTGCTGTAAAATGCTTGATTTCGAGAGTGAGCGAAACTAATGAAAACATTGTTGGGGTAAAACCTAAAGGGAAAGACCTAGCACCAAATCCAATTTGCCATCTGATCTAACTTCTGGAGGCAGTCAAAATGATCCTTAGAATTCTTCCCTACCTTATTCCTGTGCTGAGATACAGGCTGCTCCAACCTGCTGTAAAATGCTTGATTTCGAGAGTGAGCGAAACTAATGAAAACATTGTTGGGGTAAAACCTAAAGGGAAAGACCTAGCACCAAATCCAATTTGCCATCTGATCTAACTTCTGGAGGCAGTCAAAATGATCCTTAGAATTCTTCCCTACCTTATTCCTGTGCTGAGATACAGGCTGCTCCAACCTGCTGTAAAATGCTTGATTTCGAGAGTGAGCGAAACTAATGAAAACATTGTTGGGGTAAAACCTAAAGGGAAAGACCTAGCACCAAATCCAATTTGCCATCTGATCTAACTTCTGGAGGCAGTCAAAATGATCCTTAGAATTCTTCCCTACCTTATTCCTGTGCTGAGATACAGGCTGCTCCAACCTGCTGTAAAATGCTTGATTTCGAGAGTGAGCGAAACTAATGAAAACATTGTTGGGGTAAAACCTAAAGGGAAAGACCTAGCACCAAATCCAATTTGCCATCTGATCTAACTTCTGGAGGCAGTCAAAATGATCCTTAGAATTCTTCCCTACCTTATTCCTGTGCTGAGATACAGGCTGCTCCAACCTGCTGTAAAATGCTTGATTTCGAGAGTGAGCGAAACTAATGAAAACATTGTTGGGGTAAAACCTAAAGGGAAAGACCTAGCACCAAATCCAATTTGCCATCTGATCTAACTTCTGGAGGCAGTCAAAATGATCCTTAGAATTCTTCCCTACCTTATTCCTGTGCTGAGATACAGGCTGCTCCAACCTGCTGTAAAATGCTTGATTTCGAGAGTGAGCGAAACTAATGAAAACATTGTTGGGGTAAAACCTAAAGGGAAAGACCTAGCACCAAATCCAATTTGCCATCTGATCTAACTTCTGGAGGCAGTCAAAATGATCCTTAGAATTCTTCCCTACCTTATTCCTGTGCTGAGATACAGGCTGCTCCAACCTGCTGTAAAATGCTTGATTTCGAGAGTGAGCGAAACTAATGAAAACATTGTTGGGGTAAAACCTAAAGGGAAAGACCTAGCACCAAATCCAATTTGCCATCTGATCTAACTTCTGGAGGCAGTCAAAATGATCCTTAGAATTCTTCCCTACCTTATTCCTGTGCTGAGATACAGGCTGCTCCAACCTGCTGTAAAATGCTTGATTTCGAGAGTGAGCGAAACTAATGAAAACATTGTTGGGGTAAAACCTAAAGGGAAAGACCTAGCACCAAATCCAATTTGCCATCTGATCTAACTTCTGGAGGCAGTCAAAATGATCCTTAGAATTCTTCCCTACCTTATTCCTGTGCTGAGATACAGGCTGCTCCAACCTGCTGTAAAATGCTTGATTTCGAGAGTGAGCGAAACTAATGAAAACATTGTTGGGGTAAAACCTAAAGGGAAAGACCTAGCACCAAATCCAATTTGCCATCTGATCTAACTTCTGGAGGCAGTCAAAATGATCCTTAGAATTCTTCCCTACCTTATTCCTGTGCTGAGATACAGGCTGCTCCAAGCTGCTGTAAAATGCTTGATTTCGAGAGTGAGCGAAACTAATGAAAACATTGTTGGGGTAAAACCTAAAGGGAAAGACCTAGCACCAAATCCAATTGGCCATCTGATCTAACTTCTGGAGGCAGTCAAAATGATCCTTAGAATTCTTCCCTACCTTATTCCTGTGCTGAGATACAGGCTGCTCCAACCTGCTGTAAAATGCTTGATTTCGAGAGTGAGCGAAACTAATGAAAACATTGTTGGGGTAAAACCTAAAGGGAAAGACCTAGCACCAAATCCAATTTGCCATCTGATCTAACTTCTGGAGGCAGTCAAAATGATCCTTAGAATTCTTCCCTACCTTATTCCTGTGCTGAGATACAGGCTGCTCCAACCTGCTGTAAAATGCTTGATTTCGAGAGTGAGCGAAACTAATGAAAACATCGTTGGGGTAAAACCTAAAGGGAAAGACCTAGCACCAAATCCAATTTGCCATCTGATCTAACTTCTGGAGGCAGTCAAAATGATCCTTAGAATTCTTCCCTACCTTATTCCTGTGCTGAGATACAGGCTGCTCCAACCTGCTGTAAAATGCTTGATTTCGAGAGTGAGCGAAACTAATGAAAACATTGTTGGGGTAAAACCTAAAGGGAAAGACCTAGCACCAAATCCAATTTGCCATCTGATCTAACTTCTGGAGGCAGTCAAAATGATCCTTAGAATTCTTCCCTACCTTATTCCTGTGCTGAGATACAGGCTGCTCCAACCTGCTGTAAAATGCTTGATTTCGAGAGTGAGCGAAACTAATGAAAACATTGTTGGGGTAAAACCTAAAGGGAAAGACCTAGCACCAAATCCAATTGGCCATCTGATCTAACTTCTGGAGGCAGTCAAAATGATCCTTAGAATTCTTCCCTACCTTATTCCTGTGCTGAGATACAGGCTGCTCCAACCTGCTGTAAAATGCTTGATTTCGAGAGTGAGCGAAACTAATGAAAACATTGTTGGGGTAAAACCTAAAGGGAAAGACCTAGCACCAAATCCAATTTGCCATCTGATCTAACTTCTGGAGGCAGTCAAAATGATCCTTAGAATTCTTCCCTACCTTATTCCTGTGCTGAGATACAGGCTGCTCCAACCTGCTGTAAAATGCTTGATTTCGAGAGTGAGCGAAACTAATGAAAACATTGTTGGGGTAAAACCTAAAGGGAAAGACCTAGCACCAAATCCAATTTGCCATCTGATCTAACTTCTGGAGGCAGTCAAAATGATCCTTAGAATTCTTCCCTACCTTATTCCTGTGCTGAGATACAGGCTGCTCCAACCTGCTGTAAAATGCTTGATTTCGAGAGTGAGCGAAACTAATGAAAACATTGTTGGGGTAAAACCTAAAGGGAAAGACCTAGCACCAAATCCAATTTGCCATCTGATCTAACTTCTGGAGGCAGTCAAAATGATCCTTAGAATTCTTCCCTACCTTATTCCTGTGCTGAGATACAGGCTGCTCCAACCTGCTGTAAAATGCTTGATTTCGAGAGTGAGCGAAACTAATGAAAACATTGTTGGGGTAAAACCTAAAGGGAAAGACCTAGCACCAAATCCAATTGGCCATCTGATCTAACTTCTGGAGGCAGTCAAAATGATCCTTAGAATTCTTCCCTACCTTATTCCTGTGCTGAGATACAGGCTGCTCCAACCTGCTGTAAAATGCTTGATTTCGAGAGTGAGCGAAACTAATGAAAACATTGTTGGGGTAAAACCTAAAGGGAAAGACCTAGCACCAAATCCAATTTGCCATCTGATCTAACTTCTGGAGGCAGTCAAAATGATCCTTAGAATTCTTCCCTACCTTATTCCTGTGCTGAGATACAGGCTGCTCCAACCTGCTGTAAAATGCTTGATTTCGAGAGTGAGCGAAACTAATGAAAACATTGTTGGGGTAAAACCTAAAGGGAAAGACCTAGCACCAAATCCAATTTGCCATCTGATCTAACTTCTGGAGGCAGTCAAAATGATCCTTAGAATTCTTCCCTACCTTATTCCTGTGCTGAGATACAGGCTGCTCCAACCTGCTGTAAAATGCTTGATTTCGAGAGTGAGCGAAACTAATGAAAACATTGTTGGGGTAAAACCTAAAGGGAAAGACCTAGCACCAAATCCAATTTGCCATCTGATCTAACTTCTGGAGGCAGTCAAAATGATCCTTAGAATTCTTCCCTACCTTATTCCTGTGCTGAGATACAGGCTGCTCCAACCTGCTGTAAAATGCTTGATTTCGAGAGTGAGCGAAACTAATGAAAACATTGTTGGGGTAAAACCTAAAGGGAAAGACCTAGCACCAAATCCAATTTGCCATCTGATCTAACTTCTGGAGGCAGTCAAAATGATCCTTAGAATTCTTCCCTACCTTATTCCTGTGCTGAGATACAGGCTGCTCCAACCTGCTGTAAAATGCTTGATTTCGAGAGTGAGCGAAACTAATGAAAACATTGTTGGGGTAAAACCTAAAGGGAAAGACCTAGCACCAAATCCAATTTGCCATCTGATCTAACTTCTGGAGGCAGTCAAAATGATCCTTAGAATTCTTCCCTACCTTATTCCTGTGCTGAGATACAGGCTGCTCCAACCTGCTGTAAAATGCTTGATTTCGAGAGTGAGCGAAACTAATGAAAACATTGTTGGGGTAAAACCTAAAGGGAAAGACCTAGCACCAAATCCAATTTGCCATCTGATCTAACTTCTGGAGGCAGTCAAAATGATCCTTAGAATTCTTCCCTACCTTATTCCTGTGCTGAGATACAGGCTGCTCCAACCTGCTGTAAAATGCTTGATTTCGAGAGTGAGCGAAACTAATGAAAACATTGTTGGGGTAAAACCTAAAGGGAAAGACCTAGCACCAAATCCAATTGGCCATCTGATCTAACTTCTGGAGGCAGTCAAAATGATCCTTAGAATTCTTCCCTACCTTATTCCTGTGCTGAGATACAGGCTGCTCCAACCTGCTGTAAAATGCTTGATTTCGAGAGTGAGGCGAAACTAATGAAAACATTGTTGGGGTAAAACCTAAAGGGAAAGACCTAGCACCAAATCCAATTTGCCATCTGATCTAACTTCTGGAGGCAGTCAAAATGATCCTTAGAATTCTTCCCTACCTTATTCCTGTGCTGAGATACAGGCTGCTCCAACCTGCTGTAAAATGCTTGATTTCGAGAGTGAGCGAAACTAATGAATAACATGGCTGGGGTAAAAACCTAAAGGGAAAGACCTAGCACCAAATCCAATTTGCCATCTGATCTAACTTCTGGAGGCAGTCAAAATGATCCTTAGAATTCTTCCCTACCTTATTCCTGTGCTGAGATACAGGCTGCTCCAAGCTGCTGTAAAATGCTTGATTTCGAGAGTGAGCGAAACTAATGAAAACATTGTTGGGGTAAAACCTAAAGGGAAAGACCTAGCACCAAATCCAATTTGCCATCTGATCTAACTTCTGGAGGCAGTCAAAATGATCCTTAGAATTCTTCCCTACCTTATTCCTGTGCTGAGATACAGGCTGCTCCAACCTGCTGTAAAATGCTTGATTTCGAGAGTGAGCGAAACTAATGAAAACATTGTTGGGGGTAAAACCTAAAGGGAAAGACCTAGCACCAAATCCAATTTGCCATCTGATCTAACTTCTGGAGGCAGTCAAAATGATCCTTAGAATTCTTCCCTACCTTATTCCTGTGCTGAGATACAGGCTGCTCCAACCTGCTGTAAAATGCTTGATTTCGAGAGTGAGCGAAACTAATGAAAACATTGTTGGGGTAAAACCTAAAGGGAAAGACCTAGCACCAAATCCAATTTGCCATCTGATCTAACTTCTGGAGGCAGTCAAAATGATCCTTAGAATTCTTCCCTACCTTATTCCTGTGCTGAGATACAGGCTGCTCCAACCTGCTGTAAAATGCTTGATTTCGAGAGTGAGCGAAACTAATGAAAACATTGTTGGGGTAAAACCTAAAGGGAAAGACCTAGCACCAAATCCAATTGGCCATCTGATCTAACTTCTGGAGGCAGTCAAAATGATCCTTAGAATTCTTCCCTACCTTATTCCTGTGCTGAGATACAGGCTGCTCCAACCTGCTGTAAAATGCTTGATTTCGAGAGTGAGCGAAACTAATGAAAACATTGTTGGGGTAAAACCTAAAGGGAAAGACCTAGCACCAAATCCAATTTGCCATCTGATCTAACTTCTGGAGGCAGTCAAAATGATCCTTAGAATTCTTCCCTACCTTATTCCTGTGCTGAGATACAGGCTGCTCCAACCTGCTGTAAAATGCTTGATTTCGAGAGTGAGCGAAACTAATGAAAACATTGTTGGATTAAAACCTAAAGGGAAAGACCTAGCACCAAATCCAATTTGCCATCTGATCTAACTTCTGGAGGCAGTCAAAATGATCCTTAGAATTCTTCCCTACCTTATTCCTGTGCTGAGATACAGGCTGCTCCAACCTGCTGTAAAATGCTTGATTTCGAGAGTGAGCGAAACTAATGAAAACATCGTTGGGGTAAAACCTAAAGGGAAAGACCTAGCACCAAATCCAATTTGCCATCTGATCTAACTTCTGGAGGCAGTCAAAATGATCCTTAGAATTCTTCCCTACCTTATTCCTGTGCTGAGATACAGGCTGCTCCAACCTGCTGTAAAATGCTTGATTTCGAGAGTGAGCGAAACTAATGAAAACATTGTTGGGGTAAAACCTAAAGGGAAAGGCCTAGCACCAAATCCAATTTGCCATCTGATCTAACTTCTGGAGGCAGTCAAAATGATCCTTAGAATTCTTCCCTACCTTATTCCTGTGCTGAGATACAGGCTGCTCCAACCTGCTGTAAAATGCTTGATTTCGAGAGTGAGCGAAACTAATGAAAACATTGTTGGGGGTAAAACCTAAAGGGAAAGGCCTAGCACAAATCCAATTTGCCATCTGATCTAACTTCTGGAGGCAGTCAAAATGATCCTTAGAATTCTTCCCTACCTTATTCCTGTGCTGAGATACAGGCTGCTCCAACCTGCTGTAAAATGCTTGATTTCGAGAGTGAGCGAAACTAATGAAAACATTGTTGGGGTAAAACCTAAAGGGAAAGGCCTAGCACCAAATCCAATTTGCCATCTGATCTAACTTCTGGAGGCAGTCAAAATGATCCTTAGAATTCTTCCCTACCTTATTCCTGTGCTGAGATACAGGCTGCTCCAACCTGCTGTAAAATGCTTGATTTTGAGAGTGAGCGAAACTAATGAAAACATTGTTGGGGTAAAACCTAAAGGGAAAGACCTAGCACCAAATCCAATTTGCCATCTGATCTAACTTCTGGAGGCAGTCAAAATGATCCTTAGAATTCTTCCCTACCTTATTCCTGTGCTGAGATACAGGCTGCTCCAACCTGCTGTAAAATGCTTGATTTCGAGAGTGAGCGAAACTAATGAAAACATTGTTGGGGTAAAACCTAAAGGGAAAGACCTAGCACCAAATCCAATTTGCCATCTGATCTAACTTCTGGAGGCAGTCAAAATGATCCTTAGAATTCTTCCCTACCTTATTCCTGTGCTGAGATACAGGCTGCTCCAACCTGCTGTAAAATGCTTGATTTCGAGAGTGAGCGAAACTAATGAAAACATTGTTGGGGTAAAACCTAAAGGGAAAGACCTAGCACCAAATCCAATTTGCCATCTGATCTAACTTCTGGAGGCAGTCAAAATGATCCTTAGAATTCTTCCCTACCTTATTCCTGTGCTGAGATACAGGCTGCTCCAACCTGCTGTAAAATGCTTGATTTCGAGAGTGAGCGAAACTAATGAAAACATTGCTGGGGTAAAACCTAAAGGGAAAGACCTAGCACCAAATCCAATTTGCCATCTGATCTAACTTCTGGAGGCAGTCAAAATGATCCTTAGAATTCTTCCCTACCTTATTCCTGTGCTGAGATACAGGCTGCTCCAACCTGCTGTAAAATGCTTGATTTCGAGAGTGAGCGAAACTAATGAAAACATTGTTGGGGTAAAACCTAAAGGGAAAGACCTAGCACCAAATCCAATTTGCCATCTGATCTAACTTCTGGAGGCAGTCAAAATGATCCTTAGAATTCTTCCCTACCTTATTCCTGTGCTGAGATACAGGCTGCTCCAACCTGCTGTAAAATGCTTGATTTCGAGAGTGAGCGAAACTAATGAAAACATTGTTGGGGTAAAACCTAAAGGGAAAGGCCTAGCACCAAATCCAATTTGCCATCTGATCTAACTTCTGGAGGCAGTCAAAATGATCCTTAGAATTCTTCCCTACCTTATTCCTGTGCTGAGATACAGGCTGCTCCAACCTGCTGTAAAATGCTTGATTTCGAGAGTGAGCGAAACTAATGAAAACATTGTTGGGGTAAAACCTAAGGGAAAGGCCTAGCACCAAATCCAATTTGCCATCTGATCTAACTTCTGGAGGCAGTCAAAATGATCCTTAGAATTCTTCCCTACCTTATTCCTGTGCTGAGATACAGGCTGCTCCAACCTGCTGTAAAATGCTTGATTTCGAGAGTGAGCGAAACTAATGAAAACATTGTTGGGGTAAAACCTAAAGGGAAAGACCTAGCACCAAATCCAATTTGCCATCTGATCTAACTTCTGGAGGCAGTCAAAATGATCCTTAGAATTCTTCCCTACCTTATTCCTGTGCTGAGATACAGGCTGCTCCAAGCTGCTGTAAAATGCTTGATTTCGAGAGTGAGCGAAACTAATGAAAACATTGTTGGGGTAAAACCTAAAGGGAAAGACCTAGCACCAAATCCAATTTGCCATCTGATCTAACTTCTGGAGGCAGTCAAAATGATCCTTAGAATTCTTCCCTACCTTATTCCTGTGCTGAGATACAGGCTGCTCCAAGCTGCTGTAAAATGCTTGATTTCGAGAGTGAGCGAAACTAATGAAAACATCGTTGGGGTAAAACCTAAAGGGAAAGACCTAGCACCAAATCCAATTTGCCATCTGATCTAACTTCTGGAGGCAGTCAAAATGATCCTTAGAATTCTTCCCTACCTTATTCCTGTGCTGAGATACAGGCTGCTCCAACCTGCTGTAAAATGCTTGATTTCGAGAGTGAGCGAAACTAATGAAAACATTGTTGGGGTAAAACCTAAAGGGAAAGACCTAGCACCAAATCCAATTTGCCATCTGATCTAACTTCTGGAGGCAGTCAAAATGATCCTTAGAATTCTTCCCTACCTTATTCCTGTGCTGAGATACAGGCTGCTCCAACCTGCTGTAAAATGCTTGATTTCGAGAGTGAGCGAAACTAATGAAAACATTGTTGGGGTAAAACCTAAAGGGAAAGACCTAGCACCAAATCCAATTTGCCATCTGATCTAACTTCTGGAGGCAGTCAAAATGATCCTTAGAATTCTTCCCTACCTTATTCCTGTGCTGAGATACAGGCTGCTCCAACCTGCTATAAAATGCTTGATTTCGAGAGTGAGCGAAACTAATGAAAACATTGTTGGGGTAAAACCTAAAGGGAAAGACCTAGCACCAAATCCAATTTGCCATCTGATCTAACTTCTGGAGGCAGTCAAAATGATCCTTAGAATTCTTCCCTACCTTATTCCTGTGCTGAGATACAGGCTGCTCCAACCTGCTGTAAAATGCTTGATTTCGAGAGTGAGCAAAACTAATGAAAACATTGTTGGGGTAAAACCTAAAGGGAAAGACCTAGCACCAAATCCAATTTGCCATCTGATCTAACTTCTGGAGGCAGTCAAAATGAGTATTTGAATTCTTCCCTACCTTATTCCTGTGCTGAGATACAGGCTGCTCCAACCTGCTGTAAAATGCTTGATTTCGAGAGTGAGCGAAACTAATGAAAACATTGTTGGGGTAAAACCTAAAGGGAAAGACCTAGCACCAAATCCAATTTGCCATCTGATCTAACTTCTGGAGGCAGTCAAAATGATCCTTAGAATTCTTCCCTACCTTATTCCTGTGCTGAGATACAGGCTGCTCCAACCTGCTGTAAAATGCTTGATTTCGAGAGTGAGCGAAACTAATGAAAACATTGCTGGGGTAAAACCTAAAGGGAAAGACCTAGCACCAAATCCAATTTGCCATCTGATCTAACTTCTGGAGGCAGTCAAAATGATCCTTAGAATTCTTCCCTACCTTATTCCTGTGCTGAGATACAGGCTGCTCCAACCTGCTGTAAAATGCTTGATTTCGAGAGTGAGCGAAACTAATGAAAACATTGTTGGGGTAAAACCTAAAGGGAAAGGCCTAGCACCAAATCCAATTTGCCATCTGATCTAACTTCTGGAGGCAGTCAAAATGATCCTTAGAATTCTTCCCTACCTTATTCCTGTGCTGAGATACAGGCTGCTCCATCCTGCTGTAAAATGCTTGATTTCGAGAGTGAGCGAAACTAATGAAAACATTGTTGGGGTAAAACCTAAAGGGAAAGACCTAGCACCAAATCCAATTTGCCATCTGATCTAACTTCTGGAGGCAGTCAAAATGATCCTTAGAATTCTTCCCTACCTTATTCCTGTGCTGAGATACAGGCTGCTCCAACCTGCTGTAAAATGCTTGATTTCGAGAGTGAGCGAAACTAATGAAAACATTGTTGGGGTAAAACCTAAAGGGAAAGACCTAGCACCAAATCCAATTTGCCATCTGATCTAACTTCTGGAGGCAGTCAAAATGATCCTTAGAATTCTTCCCTACCTTATTCCTGTGCTGAGATACAGGCTGCTCCAAGCTGCTGTAAAATGCTTGATTTCGAGAGTGAGCGAAACTAATGAAAACATTGTTGGGGTAAAACCTAAAGGGAAAGACCTAGCACCAAATCCAATTTGCCATCTGATCTAACTTCTGGAGGCAGTCAAAATGATCCTTAGAATTCTTCCCTACCTTATTCCTGTGCTGAGATACAGGCTGCTCCAACCTGCTGTAAAATGCTTGATTTCGAGAGTGAGCGAAACTAATGAAAACATTGCTGGGGTAAAACCTAAAGGGAAAGACCTAGCACCAAATCCAATTTGCCATCTGATCTAACTTCTGGAGGCAGTCAAAATGATCCTTAGAATTCTTCCCTACCTTATTCCTGTGCTGAGATACAGGCTGCTCCAAGCTGCTGTAAAATGCTTGATTTCGAGAGTGAGCGAAACTAATGAAAACATTGTTGGGGTAAAACCTAAAGGGAAAGACCTAGCACCAAATCCAATTTGCCATCTGATCTAACTTCTGGAGGCAGTCAAAATGATCCTTAGAATTCTTCCCTACCTTATTCCTGTGCTGAGATACAGGCTGCTCCAACCTGCTGTAAAATGCTTGATTTCGAGAGTGAGCGAAACTAATGAAAACATTGTTGGGGTAAAACCTAAAGGGAAAGGCCTAGCACCAAATCCAATTTGCCATCTGATCTAACTTCTGGAGGCAGTCAAAATGATCCTTAGAATTCTTCCCTACCTTATTCCTGTGCTGAGATACAGGCTGCTCCAACCTGCTGTAAAATGCTTGATTTCGAGAGTGAGCGAAACTAATGAAAACATTGTTGGGGTAAAACCTAAAGGGGAAAGGCCTAGCACCAAATCCAATTTGCCATCTGATCTAACTTCTGGAGGCAGTCAAAATGATCCTTAGAATTCTTCCCTACCTTATTCCTGTGCTGAGATACAGGCTGCTCCATCCTGCTGTAAAATGCTTGATTTCGAGAGTGAGCGAAACTAATGAAAACATTGTTGGGGTAAAACCTAAAGGGAAAGACCTAGCACCAAATCCAATTTGCCATCTGATCTAACTTCTGGAGGCAGTCAAAATGATCCTTAGAATTCTTCCCTACCTTATTCCTGTGCTGAGATACAGGCTGCTCCAAGCTGCTGTAAAATGCTTGATTTCGAGAGTGAGCGAAACTAATGAAAACATTGTTGGGGTAAAACCTAAAGGGAAAGACCTAGCACCAAATCCAATTTGCCATCTGATCTAACTTCTGGAGGCAGTCAAAATGATCCTTAGAATTCTTCCCTACCTTATTCCTGTGCTGAGATACAGGCTGCTCCAACCTGCTGTAAAATGCTTGATTTCGAGAGTGAGCGAAACTAATGAAAACATTGTTGGGGTAAAACCTAAAGGGAAAGACCTAGCACCAAATCCAATTTGCCATCTGATCTAACTTCTGGAGGCAGTCAAAATGATCCTTAGAATTCTTCCCTACCTTATTCCTGTGCTGAGATACAGGCTGCTCCAACCTGCTGTAAAATGCTTGATTTCGAGAGTGAGCGAAACTAATGAAAACATTGTTGGGGTAAAACCTAAAGGGAAAGACCTAGCACCAAATCCAATTTGCCATCTGATCTAACTTCTGGAGGCAGTCAAAATGATCCTTAGAATTCTTCCCTACCTTATTCCTGTGCTGAGATACAGGCTGCTCCAAGCTGCTGTAAAATGCTTGATTTCGAGAGTGAGCGAAACTAATGAAAACATTGTTGGGGTAAAACCTAAAGGGAAAGACCTAGCACCAAATCCAATTTGCCATCTGATCTAACTTCTGGAGGCAGTCAAAATGATCCTTAGAATTCTTCCCTACCTTATTCCTGTGCTGAGATACAGGCTGCTCCAACCTGCTGTAAAATGCTTGATTTCGAGAGTGAGCGAAACTAATGAAAACATTGCTGGGGTAAAACCTAAAGGGAAAGACCTAGCACCAAATCCAATTTGCCATCTGATCTAACTTCTGGAGGCAGTCAAAATGATCCTTAGAATTCTTCCCTACCTTATTCCTGTGCTGAGATACAGGCTGCTCCAAGCTGCTGTAAAATGCTTGATTTCGAGAGTGAGCGAAACTAATGAAAACATTGTTGGGGTAAAACCTAAAGGGAAAGACCTAGCACCAAATCCAATTTGCCATCTGATCTAACTTCTGGAGGCAGTCAAAATGATCCTTAGAATTCTTCCCTACCTTATTCCTGTGCTGAGATACAGGCTGCTCCAACCTGCTGTAAAATGCTTGATTTCGAGAGTGAGCGAAACTAATGAAAACATTGTTGGGGTAAAACCTAAAGGGAAAGGCCTAGCACCAAATCCAATTTGCCATCTGATCTAACTTCTGGAGGCAGTCAAAATGATCCTTAGAATTCTTCCCTACCTTATTCCTGTGCTGAGATACAGGCTGCTCCAACCTGCTGTAAAATGCTTGATTTCGAGAGTGAGCGAAACTAATGAAAACATTGTTGGGGTAAAACCTAAAGGGAAAGGCCTAGCACCAAATCCAATTTGCCATCTGATCTAACTTCTGGAGGCAGTCAAAATGATCCTTAGAATTCTTCCCTACCTTATTCCTGTGCTGAGATACAGGCTGCTCCATCCTGCTGTAAAATGCTTGATTTCGAGAGTGAGCGAAACTAATGAAAACATTGTTGGGGTAAAACCTAAAGGGAAAGACCTAGCACCAAATCCAATTTGCCATCTGATCTAACTTCTGGAGGCAGTCAAAATGATCCTTAGAATTCTTCCCTACCTTATTCCTGTGCTGAGATACAGGCTGCTCCAAGCTGCTGTAAAATGCTTGATTTCGAGAGTGAGCGAAACTAATGAAAACATTGTTGGGGTAAAACCTAAAGGGAAAGACCTAGCACCAAATCCAATTTGCCATCTGATCTAACTTCTGGAGGCAGTCAAAATGATCCTTAGAATTCTTCCCTACCTTATTCCTGTGCTGAGATACAGGCTGCTCCAACCTGCTGTAAAATGCTTGATTTCGAGAGTGAGCGAAACTAATGAAAACATTGTTGGGGTAAAACCTAAAGGGAAAGGCCTAGCACCAAATCCAATTTGCCATCTGATCTAACTTCTGGAGGCAGTCAAAATGATCCTTAGAATTCTTCCCTACCTTATTCCTGTGCTGAGATACAGGCTGCTCCAACCTGCTGTAAAATGCTTGATTTCGAGAGTGAGCGAAACTAATGAAAACATTGTTGGGGTAAAACCTAAAGGGAAAGGCCTAGCACCAAATCCAATTTGCCATCTGATCTAACTTCTGGAGGCAGTCAAAATGATCCTTAGAATTCTTCCCTACCTTATTCCTGTGCTGAGATACAGGCTGCTCCATCCTGCTGTAAAATGCTTGATTTCGAGAGTGAGCGAAACTAATGAAAACATTGTTGGGGTAAAACCTAAAGGGAAAGACCTAGCACCAAATCCAATTTGCCATCTGATCTAACTTCTGGAGGCAGTCAAAATGATCCTTAGAATTCTTCCCTACCTTATTCCTGTGCTGAGATACAGGCTGCTCCAAGCTGCTGTAAAATGCTTGATTTCGAGAGTGAGCGAAACTAATGAAAACATTGTTGGGGTAAAACCTAAAGGGAAAGACCTAGCACCAAATCCAATTTGCCATCTGATCTAACTTCTGGAGGCAGTCAAAATGATCCTTAGAATTCTTCCCTACCTTATTCCTGTGCTGAGATACAGGCTGCTCCAACCTGCTGTAAAATGCTTGATTTCGAGAGTGAGCGAAACTAATGAAAACATTGTTGGGGTAAAACCTAAAGGGAAAGACCTAGCACCAAATCCAATTTGCCATCTGATCTAACTTCTGGAGGCAGTCAAAATGATCCTTAGAATTCTTCCCTACCTTATTCCTGTGCTGAGATACAGGCTGCTCCAACCTGCTGTAAAATGCTTGATTTCGAGAGTGAGCGAAACTAATGAAAACATTGCTGGGGTAAAACCTAAAGGGAAAGACCTAGCACCAAATCCAATTTGCCATCTGATCTAACTTCTGGAGGCAGTCAAAATGATCCTTAGAATTCTTCCCTACCTTATTCCTGTGCTGAGATACAGGCTGCTCCAACCTGCTGTAAAATGCTTGATTTCGAGAGTGAGCGAAACTAATGAAAACATTGTTGGGGTAAAACCTAAAGGGAAAGGCCTAGCACCAAATCCAATTTGCCATCTGATCTAACTTCTGGAGGCAGTCAAAATGATCCTTAGAATTCTTCCCTACCTTATTCCTGTGCTGAGATACAGGCTGCTCCATCCTGCTGTAAAATGCTTGATTTCGAGAGTGAGCGAAACTAATGAAAACATTGTTGGGGTAAAACCTAAAGGGAAAGACCTAGCACCAAATCCAATTTGCCATCTGATCTAACTTCTGGAGGCAGTCAAAATGATCCTTAGAATTCTTCCCTACCTTATTCCTGTGCTGAGATACAGGCTGCTCCAAGCTGCTGTAAAATGCTTGATTTCGAGAGTGAGCGAAACTAATGAAAACATTGTTGGGGTAAAACCTAAAGGGAAAGACCTAGCACCAAATCCAATTTGCCATCTGATCTAACTTCTGGAGGCAGTCAAAATGATCCTTAGAATTCTTCCCTACCTTATTCCTGTGCTGAGATACAGGCTGCTCCAAGCTGCTGTAAAATGCTTGATTTCGAGAGTGAGCGAAACTAATGAAAACATTGTTGGGGTAAAACCTAAAGGGAAAGACCTAGCACCAAATCCAATTTGCCATCTGATCTAACTTCTGGAGGCAGTCAAAATGATCCTTAGAATTCTTCCCTACCTTATTCCTGTGCTGAGATACAGGCTGCTCCAACCTGCTGTAAAATGCTTGATTTCGAGAGTGAGCGAAACTAATGAAAACATTGCTGGGGTAAAACCTAAAGGGAAAGACCTAGCACCAAATCCAATTTGCCATCTGATCTAACTTCTGGAGGCAGTCAAAATGATCCTTAGAATTCTTCCCTACCTTATTCCTGTGCTGAGATACAGGCTGCTCCAAGCTGCTGTAAAATGCTTGATTTCGAGAGTGAGCGAAACTAATGAAAACATTGTTGGGGTAAAACCTAAAGGGAAAGACCTAGCACCAAATCCAATTTGCCATCTGATCTAACTTCTGGAGGCAGTCAAAATGATCCTTAGAATTCTTCCCTACCTTATTCCTGTGCTGAGATACAGGCTGCTCCAACCTGCTGTAAAATGCTTGATTTCGAGAGTGAGCGAAACTAATGAAAACATTGTTGGGGTAAAACCTAAAGGGAAAGGCCTAGCACCAAATCCAATTTGCCATCTGATCTAACTTCTGGAGGCAGTCAAAATGATCCTTAGAATTCTTCCCTACCTTATTCCTGTGCTGAGATACAGGCTGCTCCAACCTGCTGTAAAATGCTTGATTTCGAGAGTGAGCGAAACTAATGAAAACATTGTTGGGGTAAAACCTAAAGGGAAAGGCCTAGCACCAAATCCAATTTGCCATCTGATCTAACTTCTGGAGGCAGTCAAAATGATCCTTAGAATTCTTCCCTACCTTATTCCTGTGCTGAGATACAGGCTGCTCCATCCTGCTGTAAAATGCTTGATTTCGAGAGTGAGCGAAACTAATGAAAACATTGTTGGGGTAAAACCTAAAGGGAAAGACCTAGCACCAAATCCAATTTGCCATCTGATCTAACTTCTGGAGGCAGTCAAAATGATCCTTAGAATTCTTCCCTACCTTATTCCTGTGCTGAGATACAGGCTGCTCCAAGCTGCTGTAAAATGCTTGATTTCGAGAGTGAGCGAAACTAATGAAAACATTGTTGGGGTAAAACCTAAAGGGAAAGACCTAGCACCAAATCCAATTTGCCATCTGATCTAACTTCTGGAGGCAGTCAAAATGATCCTTAGAATTCTTCCCTACCTTATTCCTGTGCTGAGATACAGGCTGCTCCAACCTGCTGTAAAATGCTTGATTTCGAGAGTGAGCGAAACTAATGAAAACATTGTTGGGGTAAAACCTAAAGGGAAAGACCTAGCACCAAATCCAATTTGCCATCTGATCTAACTTCTGGAGGCAGTCAAAATGATCCTTAGAATTCTTCCCTACCTTATTCCTGTGCTGAGATACAGGCTGCTCCAACCTGCTGTAAAATGCTTGATTTCGAGAGTGAGCGAAACTAATGAAAACATTGTTGGGGTAAAACCTAAAGGGAAAGACCTAGCACCAAATCCAATTTGCCATCTGATCTAACTTCTGGAGGCAGTCAAAATGATCCTTAGAATTCTTCCCTACCTTATTCCTGTGCTGAGATACAGGCTGCTCCAAGCTGCTGTAAAATGCTTGATTTCGAGAGTGAGCGAAACTAATGAAAACATTGTTGGGGTAAAACCTAAAGGGAAAGACCTAGCACCAAATCCAATTTGCCATCTGATCTAACTTCTGGAGGCAGTCAAAATGATCCTTAGAATTCTTCCCTACCTTATTCCTGTGCTGAGATACAGGCTGCTCCAACCTGCTGTAAAATGCTTGATTTCGAGAGTGAGCGAAACTAATGAAAACATTGCTGGGGTAAAACCTAAAGGGAAAGACCTAGCACCAAATCCAATTTGCCATCTGATCTAACTTCTGGAGGCAGTCAAAATGATCCTTAGAATTCTTCCCTACCTTATTCCTGTGCTGAGATACAGGCTGCTCCAAGCTGCTGTAAAATGCTTGATTTCGAGAGTGAGCGAAACTAATGAAAACATTGTTGGGGTAAAACCTAAAGGGAAAGACCTAGCACCAAATCCAATTTGCCATCTGATCTAACTTCTGGAGGCAGTCAAAATGATCCTTAGAATTCTTCCCTACCTTATTCCTGTGCTGAGATACAGGCTGCTCCAACCTGCTGTAAAATGCTTGATTTCGAGAGTGAGCGAAACTAATGAAAACATTGTTGGGGTAAAACCTAAAGGGAAAGGCCTAGCACCAAATCCAATTTGCCATCTGATCTAACTTCTGGAGGCAGTCAAAATGATCCTTAGAATTCTTCCCTACCTTATTCCTGTGCTGAGATACAGGCTGCTCCAACCTGCTGTAAAATGCTTGATTTCGAGAGTGAGCGAAACTAATGAAAACATTGTTGGGGTAAAACCTAAAGGGAAAGGCCTAGCACCAAATCCAATTTGCCATCTGATCTAACTTCTGGAGGCAGTCAAAATGATCCTTAGAATTCTTCCCTACCTTATTCCTGTGCTGAGATACAGGCTGCTCCATCCTGCTGTAAAATGCTTGATTTCGAGAGTGAGCGAAACTAATGAAAACATTGTTGGGGTAAAACCTAAAGGGAAAGACCTAGCACCAAATCCAATTTGCCATCTGATCTAACTTCTGGAGGCAGTCAAAATGATCCTTAGAATTCTTCCCTACCTTATTCCTGTGCTGAGATACAGGCTGTTCCAAGCTGCTGTAAAATGCTTGATTTCGAGAGTGAGCGAAACTAATGAAAACATTGTTGGGGTAAAACCTAAAGGGAAAGACCTAGCACCAAATCCAATTTGCCATCTGATCTAACTTCTGGAGGCAGTCAAAATGATCCTTAGAATTCTTCCCTACCTTATTCCTGTGCTGAGATACAGGCTGCTCCAACCTGCTGTAAAATGCTTGATTTCGAGAGTGAGCGAAACTAATGAAAACATTGTTGGGGTAAAACCTAAAGGGAAAGACCTAGCACCAAATCCAATTTGCCATCTGATCTAACTTCTGGAGGCAGTCAAAATGATCCTTAGAATTCTTCCCTACCTTATTCCTGTGCTGAGATACAGGCTGCTCCAACCTGCTGTAAAATGCTTGATTTCGAGAGTGAGCGAAACTAATGAAAACATTGTTGGGGTAAAACCTAAAGGGAAAGACCTAGCACCAAATCCAATTTGCCATCTGATCTAACTTCTGGAGGCAGTCAAAATGATCCTTAGAATTCTTCCCTACCTTATTCCTGTGCTGAGATACAGGCTGCTCCAACCTGCTGTAAAATGCTTGATTTCGAGAGTGAGCGAAACTAATGAAAACATTGTTGGGGTAAAACCTAAAGGGAAAGACCTAGCACCAAATCCAATTTGCCATCTGATCTAACTTCTGGAGGCAGTCAAAATGATCCTTAGAATTCTTCCCTACCTTATTCCTGTGCTGAGATACAGGCTGCTCCAACCTGCTGTAAAATGCTTGATTTCGAGAGTGAGCGAAACTAATGAAAACATTGTTGGGGTAAAACCTAAAGGGAAAGACCTAGCACCAAATCCAATTTGCCATCTGATCTAACTTCTGGAGGCAGTCAAAATGATCCTTAGAATTCTTCCCCTACCTTATTCCTGTGCTGAGATACAGGCTGCTCCAACCTGCTGTAAAATGCTTGATTTCGAGAGTGAGCGAAACTAATGAAAACATTGTTGGGGTAAAACCTAAAGGGAAAGACCTAGCACCAAATCCAATTTGCCATCTGATCTAACTTCTGGAGGCAGTCAAAATGATCCTTAGAATTCTTCCCTACCTTATTCCTGTGCTGAGATACAGGCTGCTCCAACCTGCTGTAAAATGCTTGATTTCGAGAGTGAGCGAAACTAATGAAAACATTGTTGGGGTAAAACCTAAAGGGAAAGACCTAGCACCAAATCCAATTTGCCATCTGATCTAACTTCTGGAGGCAGTCAAAATGATCCTTAGAATTCTTCCCTACCTTATTCCTGTGCTGAGATACAGGCTGCTCCAACCTGCTGTAAAATGCTTGATTTCGAGAGTGAGCGAAACTAATGAAAACATTGTTGGGGTAAAACCTAAAGGGAAAGACCTAGCACCAAATCCAATTTGCCATCTGATCTAACTTCTGGAGGCAGTCAAAATGATCCTTAGAATTCTTCCCTACCTTATTCCTGTGCTGAGATACAGGCTGCTCCAACCTGCTGTAAAATGCTTGATTTCGAGAGTGAGCGAAACTAATGAAAACATTGTTGGGGTAAAACCTAAAGGGAAAGACCTAGCACCAAATCCAATTTGCCATCTGATCTAACTTCTGGAGGCAGTCAAAATGATCCTTAGAATTCTTCCCTACCTTATTCCTGTGCTGAGATACAGGCTGCTCCAACCTGCCTGTAAAATGCTTGATTTCGAGAGTGAGCGAAACTAATGAAAACATTGTTGGGGTAAAACCTAAAGGGAAAGACCTAGCACCAAATCCAATTTGCCATCTGATCTAACTTCTGGAGGCAGTCAAAATGATCCTTAGAATTCTTCCCTACCTTATTCCTGTGCTGAGATACAGGCTGCTCCAACCTGCTGTAAAATGCTTGATTTCGAGAGTGAGCGAAACTAATGAAAACATTGTTGGGGTAAAACCTAAAGGGAAAGACCTAGCACCAAATCCAATTTGCCATCTGATCTAACTTCTGGAGGCAGTCAAAATGATCCTTAGAATTCTTCCCTACCTTATTCCTGTGCTGAGATACAGGCTGCTCCAACCTGCTGTAAAATGCTTGATTTCGAGAGTGAGCGAAACTAATGAAAACATTGTTGGGGTAAAACCTAAAGGGAAAGACTAGCACCAAATCCAATTTGCCATCTGATCTAACTTCTGGAGGCAGTCAAAATGATCCTTAGAATTCTTCCCTACCTTATTCCTGTGCTGAGATACAGGCTGCTCCAACCTGCTGTAAAATGCTTGATTTCG
>NW_027143195.1:0-75627 GCF_026170545.1 Melanerpes formicivorus
GCTCCAACCTGCTGTAAAATGCTTGATTTCGAGAGCGAGCGAAACTAATGAAAACATTGTTGGGGTAAAACCTAAAGGGAAAGACCTAGCACCAAATCCAATTTGCCATCTGATCTAACTTCTGGAGGCAGTCAAAATGATCCTTAGAATTCTTCCCTACCTTATTCCTGTGCTGAGATACAGGCTGCTCCAACCTGCTGTAAAATGCTTGATTTCGAGAGTGAGCGAAACTAATGAAAACATTGTTGGGGTAAAACCTAAAGGGAAAGACCTAGCACCAAATCCAATTTGCCATCTGATCTAACTTCTGGAGGCAGTCAAAATGATCCTTAGAATTCTTCCCTACCTTATTCCTGTGCTGAGATACAGGCTGCTCCAACCTGCTGTAAAATGCTTGATTTCGAGAGTGAGCGAAACTAATGAAAACATTGTTGGGGTAAAACCTAAAGGGAAAGACCTAGCACCAAATCCAATTTGCCATCTGATCTAACTTCTGGAGGCAGTCAAAATGATCCTTAGAATTCTTCCCTACCTTATTCCTGTGCTGAGATACAGGCTGCTCCAACCTGCTGTAAAATGCTTGATTTCGAGAGTGAGCGAAACTAATGAAAACATTGTTGGGGTAAAACCTAAAGGGAAAGACCTAGCACCAAATCCAATTTGCCATCTGATCTAACTTCTGGAGGCAGTCAAAATGATCCTTAGAATTCTTCCCTACCTTATTCCTGTGCTGAGATACAGGCTGCTCCAACCTGCTGTAAAATGCTTGATTTCGAGAGTGAGCGAAACTAATGAAAACATTGTTGGGGTAAAACCTAAAGGGAAAGACCTAGCACCAAATCCAATTTGCCATCTGATCTAACTTCTGGAGGCAGTCAAAATGAGCCTTAGAATTCTTCCCTACCTTATTCCTGTGCTGAGATACAGGCTGCTCCAACCTGCTGTAAAATGCTTGATTTCGAGAGCGAGCGAAACTAATGAAAACATTGTTGGGGTAAAACCTAAAGGGAAAGACCTAGCACCAAATCCAATTTGCCATCTGATCTAACTTCTGGAGGCAGTCAAAATGATCCTTAGAATTCTTCCCTACCTTATTCCTGTGCTGAGATACAGGCTGCTCCAACCTGCTGTAAAATGCTTGATTTCGAGAGTGAGCGAAACTAATGAAAACATTGTTGGGGTAAAACCTAAAGGGAAAGACCTAGCACCAAATCCAATTTGCCATCTGATCTAACTTCTGGAGGCAGTCAAAATGATCCTTAGAATTCTTCCCTACCTTATTCCTGTGCTGAGATACAGGCTGCTCCAACCTGCTGTAAAATGCTTGATTTCGAGAGTGAGCGAAACTAATGAAAACATTGTTGGGGTAAAACCTAAAGGGAAAGACCTAGCACCAAATCCAATTTGCCATCTGATCTAACTTCTGGAGGCAGTCAAAATGATCCTTAGAATTCTTCCCTACCTTATTCCTGTGCTGAGATACAGGCTGCTCCAACCTACTGTAAAATGCTTGATTTCGAGAGTGAGCGAAACTAATGAAAACATTGTTGGGGTAAAACCTAAAGGGAAAGACCTAGCACCAAATCCAATTTGCCATCTGATCTAACTTCTGGAGGCAGTCAAAATGATCCTTAGAATTCTTCCCTACCTTATTCCTGTGCTGAGATACAGGCTGCTCCAACCTGCTGTAAAATGCTTGATTTCGAGAGTGAGCGAAACTAATGAAAACATTGTTGGGGTAAAACCTAAAGGGAAAGACCTAGCACCAAATCCAATTTGCCATCTGATCTAACTTCTGGAGGCAGTCAAAATGATCCTTAGAATTCTTCCCTACCTTATTCCTGTGCTGAGATACAGGCTGCTCCAACCTGCTGTAAAATGCTTGATTTCGAGAGTGAGCGAAACTAATGAAAACATTGTTGGGGTAAAACCTAAAGGGAAAGACCTAGCACCAAATCCAATTTGCCATCTGATCTAACTTCTGGAGGCAGTCAAAATGATCCTTAGAATTCTTCCCTACCTTATTCCTGTGCTGAGATACAGGCTGCTCCAACCTGCTGTAAAATGCTTGATTTCGAGAGTGAGCGAAACTAATGAAAACATTGTTGGGGTAAAACCTAAAGGGAAAGACCTAGCACCAAATCCAATTTGCCATCTGATCTAACTTCTGGAGGCAGTCAAAATGATCCTTAGAATTCTTCCCTACCTTATTCCTGTGCTGAGATACAGGCTGCTCCAACCTGCTGTAAAATGCTTGATTTCGAGAGTGAGCGAAACTAATGAAAACATTGTTGGGGTAAAACCTAAAGGGAAAGACCTAGCACCAAATCCAATTTGCCATCTGATCTAACTTCTGGAGGCAGTCAAAATGAGCCTTAGAATTCTTCCCTACCTTATTCCTGTGCTGAGATACAGGCTGCTCCAACCTGCTGTAAAATGCTTGATTTCGAGAGCGAGCGAAACTAATGAAAACATTGTTGGGGTAAAACCTAAAGGGAAAGACCTAGCACCAAATCCAATTTGCCATCTGATCTAACTTCTGGAGGCAGTCAAAATGATCCTTAGAATTCTTCCCTACCTTATTCCTGTGCTGAGATACAGGCTGCTCCAACCTGCTGTAAAATGCTTGATTTCGAGAGTGAGCGAAACTAATGAAAACATTGTTGGGGTAAAACCTAAAGGGAAAGACCTAGCACCAAATCCAATTTGCCATCTGATCTAACTTCTGGAGGCAGTCAAAATGATCCTTAGAATTCTTCCCTACCTTATTCCTGTGCTGAGATACAGGCTGCTCCAACCTGCTGTAAAATGCTTGATTTCGAGAGTGAGCGAAACTAATGAAAACATTGTTGGGGTAAAACCTAAAGGGAAAGACCTAGCACCAAATCCAATTTGCCATCTGATCTAACTTCTGGAGGCAGTCAAAATGAGTATTTGAATTCTTCCCTACCTTATTCCTGTGCTGAGATACAGGCTGCTCCAACCTACTGTAAAATGCTTGATTTCGAGAGTGAGCGAAACTAATGAAAACATTGTTGGGGTAAAACCTAAAGGGAAAGACCTAGCACCAAATCCAATTTGCCATCTGATCTAACTTCTGGAGGCAGTCAAAATGATCCTTAGAATTCTTCCCTACCTTATTCCTGTGCTGAGATACAGGCTGCTCCAACCTGCTGTAAAATGCTTGATTTCGAGAGTGAGCGAAACTAATGAAAACATTGTTGGGGTAAAACCTAAAGGGAAAGACCTAGCACCAAATCCAATTTGCCATCTGATCTAACTTCTGGAGGCAGTCAAAATGATCCTTAGAATTCTTCCCTACCTTATTCCTGTGCTGAGATACAGGCTGCTCCAACCTGCTGTAAAATGCTTGATTTCGAGAGTGAGCGAAACTAATGAAAACATTGTTGGGGTAAAACCTAAAGGGAAAGACCTAGCACCAAATCCAATTTGCCATCTGATCTAACTTCTGGAGGCAGTCAAAATGATCCTTAGAATTCTTCCCTACCTTATTCCTGTGCTGAGATACAGGCTGCTCCAACCTGCTGTAAAATGCTTGATTTCGAGAGTGAGCGAAACTAATGAAAACATTGTTGGGGTAAAACCTAAAGGGAAAGACCTAGCACCAAATACCATTGGCCATCTGATCTAACTTCTGGAGGCAGTCAAAATGATCCTTAGAATTCTTCCCTACCTTATTCCTGTGCTGAGATACAGGCTGCTCCAACCTGCTGTAAAATGCTTGATTTCGAGAGTGAGCGAAACTAATGAAAACATTGTTGGGGTAAAAGCTAAAGGGAAAGACCTAGCACCAAATCCAATTTGCCATCTGATCTAACTTCTGGAGGCAGTCAAAATGATCCTTAGAATTCTTCCCTACCTTATTCCTGTGCTGAGATACAGGCTGCTCCAACCTACTGTAAAATGCTTGATTTCGAGAGTGAGCGAAACTAATGAAAACATTGTTGGGGTAAAACCTAAAGGGAAAGACCTAGCACCAAATCCAATTTGCCATCTGATCTAACTTCTGGAGGCAGTCAAAATGATCCTTAGAATTCTTCCCTACCTTATTCCTGTGCTGAGATACAGGCTGCTCCAACCTGCTGTAAAATGCTTGATTTCGAGAGTGAGCGAAACTAATGAAAACATTGTTGGGGTAAAACCTAAAGGGAAAGACCTAGCACCAAATCCAATTTGCCATCTGATCTAACTTCTGGAGGCAGTCAAAATGATCCTTAGAATTCTTCCCTACCTTATTCCTGTGCTGAGATACAGGCTGCTCCAACCTGCTGTAAAATGCTTGATTTCGAGAGTGAGCGAAACTAATGAAAACATTGTTGGGGTAAAACCTAAAGGGAAAGACCTAGCACCAAATCCAATTTGCCATCTGATCTAACTTCTGGAGGCAGTCAAAATGATCCTTAGAATTCTTCCCTACCTTATTCCTGTGCTGAGATACAGGCTGCTCCAACCTGCTGTAAAATGCTTGATTTCGAGAGTGAGCGAAACTAATGAAAACATTGTTGGGGTAAAACCTAAAGGGAAAGACCTAGCACCAAATACCATTGGCCATCTGATCTAACTTCTGGAGGCAGTCAAAATGATCCTTAGAATTCTTCCCTACCTTATTCCTGTGCTGAGATACAGGCTGCTCCAACCTGCTGTAAAATGCTTGATTTCGAGAGTGAGCGAAACTAATGAAAACATTGTTGGGGTAAAAGCTAAAGGGAAAGACCTAGCACCAAATCCAATTTGCCATCTGATCTAACTTCTGGAGGCAGTCAAAATGATCCTTAGAATTCTTCCCTACCTTATTCCTGTGCTGAGATACAGGCTGCTCCAACCTGCTGTAAAATGCTTGATTTCGAGAGTGAGCGAAACTAATGAAAACATTGTTGGGGTAAAACCTAAAGGGAAAGACCTAGCACCAAATCCAATTTGCCATCTGATCTAACTTCTGGAGGCAGTCAAAATGAGTATTTGAATTCTTCCCTACCTTATTCCTGTGCTGAGATACAGGCTGCTCCAACCTGCTGTAAAATGCTTGATTTCGAGAGTGAGCGAAACTAATGAAAACATTGTTGGGGTAAAACCTAAAGGGAAAGACCTAGCACCAAATCCAATTTGCCATCTGATCTAACTTCTGGAGGCAGTCAAAATGATCCTTAGAATTCTTCCCTACCTTATTCCTGTGCTGAGATACAGGCTGCTCCAACCTGCTGTAAAATGCTTGATTTCGAGAGTGAGCGAAACTAATGAAAACATTGTTGGGGTAAAACCTAAAGGGAAAGACCTAGCACCAAATCCAATTTGCCATCTGATCTAACTTCTGGAGGCAGTCAAAATGATCCTTAGAATTCTTCCCTACCTTATTCCTGTGCTGAGATACAGGCTGCTCCAACCTGCTGTAAAATGCTTGATTTCGAGAGTGAGCGAAACTAATGAAAACATTGTTGGGGTAAAACCTAAAGGGAAAGACCTAGCACCAAATCCAATTTGCCATCTGATCTAACTTCTGGAGGCAGTCAAAATGATCCTTAGAATTCTTCCCTACCTTATTCCTGTGCTGAGATACAGGCTGCTCCAACCTGCTGTAAAATGCTTGATTTCGAGAGTGAGCGAAACTAATGAAAACATTGTTGGGGTAAAACCTAAAGGGAAAGACCTAGCACCAAATCCAATTTGCCATCTGATCTAACTTCTGGAGGCAGTCAAAATGATCCTTAGAATTCTTCCCTACCTTATTCCTGTGCTGAGATACAGGCTGCTCCAACCTGCTGTAAAATGCTTGATTTCGAGAGTGAGCGAAACTAATGAAAACATTGTTGGGGTAAAACCTAAAGGGAAAGACCTAGCACCAAATCCAATTTGCCATCTGATCTAACTTCTGGAGGCAGTCAAAATGATCCTTAGAATTCTTCCCTACCTTATTCCTGTGCTGAGATACAGGCTGCTCCAACCTGCTGTAAAATGCTTGATTTCGAGAGTGAGCGAAACTAATGAAAACATTGTTGGGGTAAAACCTAAAGGGAAAGACCTAGCACCAAATCCAATTTGCCATCTGATCTAACTTCTGGAGGCAGTCAAAATGATCCTTAGAATTCTTCCCTACCTTATTCCTGTGCTGAGATACAGGCTGCTCCAACCTGCTGTAAAATGCTTGATTTCGAGAGTGAGCAAAACTAATGAAAACATTGTTGGGGTAAAACCTAAAGGGAAAGACCTAGCACCAAATCCAATTTGCCATCTGATCTAACTTCTGGAGGCAGTCAAAATGATCCTTAGAATTCTTCCCTACCTTATTCCTGTGCTGAGATACAGGCTGCTCCAACCTGCTGTAAAATGCTTGATTTCGAGAGTGAGCGAAACTAATGAAAACATTGTTGGGGTAAAACCTAAAGGGAAAGACCTAGCACCAAATCCAATTTGCCATCTGATCTAACTTCTGGAGGCAGTCAAAATGAGTATTTGAATTCTTCCCTACCTTATTCCTGTGCTGAGATACAGGCTGCTCCAACCTGCTGTAAAATGCTTGATTTCGAGAGTGAGCGAAACTAATGAAAACATTGTTGGGGTAAAACCTAAAGGGAAAGACCTAGCACCAAATCCAATTTGCCATCTGATCTAACTTCTGGAGGCAGTCAAAATGATCCTTAGAATTCTTCCCTACCTTATTCCTGTGCTGAGATACAGGCTGCTCCAACCTGCTGTAAAATGCTTGATTTCGAGAGTGAGCGAAACTAATGAAAACATTGTTGGGGTAAAACCTAAAGGGAAAGACCTAGCACCAAATCCAATTTGCCATCTGATCTAACTTCTGGAGGCAGTCAAAATGATCCTTAGAATTCTTCCCTACCTTATTCCTGTGCTGAGATACAGGCTGCTCCAACCTGCTGTAAAATGCTTGATTTCGAGAGTGAGCGAAACTAATGAAAACATTGTTGGGGTAAAACCTAAAGGGAAAGACCTAGCACCAAATCCAATTTGCCATCTGATCTAACTTCTGGAGGCAGTCAAAATGATCCTTAGAATTCTTCCCTACCTTATTCCTGTGCTGAGATACAGGCTGCTCCAACCTGCTGTAAAATGCTTGATTTCGAGAGTGAGCGAAACTAATGAAAACATTGTTGGGGTAAAACCTAAAGGGAAAGACCTAGCACCAAATCCAATTTGCCATCTGATCTAACTTCTGGAGGCAGTCAAAATGAGTATTTGAATTCTTCCCTACCTTATTCCTGTGCTGAGATACAGGCTGCTCCAACCTGCTGTAAAATGCTTGATTTCGAGAGTGAGCGAAACTAATGAAAACATTGTTGGGGTAAAACCTAAAGGGAAAGACCTAGCACCAAATCCAATTTGCCATCTGATCTAACTTCTGGAGGCAGTCAAAATGAGTATTTGAATTCTTCCCTACCTTATTCCTGTGCTGAGATACAGGCTGCTCCAACCTGCTGTAAAATGCTTGATTTCGAGAGTGAGCGAAACTAATGAAAACATTGTTGGGGTAAAACCTAAAGGGAAAGACCTAGCACCAAATCCAATTTGCCATCTGATCTAACTTCTGGAGGCAGTCAAAATGAGTATTTGAATTCTTCCCTACCTTATTCCTGTGCTGAGATACAGGCTGCTCCAACCTGCTGTAAAATGCTTGATTTCGAGAGTGAGCGAAACTAATGAAAACATTGTTGGGGTAAAACCTAAAGGGAAAGACCTAGCACCAAATCCAATTTGCCATCTGATCTAACTTCTGGAGGCAGTCAAAATGATCCTTAGAATTCTTCCCTACCTTATTCCTGTGCTGAGATACAGGCTGCTCCAACCTACTGTAAAATGCTTGATTTCGAGAGTGAGCGAAACTAATGAAAACATTGTTGGGGTAAAACCTAAAGGGAAAGACCTAGCACCAAATCCAATTTGCCATCTGATCTAACTTCTGGAGGCAGTCAAAATGATCCTTAGAATTCTTCCCTACCTTATTCCTGTGCTGAGATACAGGCTGCTCCAACCTGCTGTAAAATGCTTGATTTCGAGAGTGAGCGAAACTAATGAAAACATTGTTGGGGTAAAACCTAAAGGGAAAGACCTAGCACCAAATCCAATTTGCCATCTGATCTAACTTCTGGAGGCAGTCAAAATGATCCTTAGAATTCTTCCCTACCTTATTCCTGTGCTGAGATACAGGCTGCTCCAACCTGCTGTAAAATGCTTGATTTCGAGAGTGAGCGAAACTAATGAAAACATTGTTGGGGTAAAACCTAAAGGGAAAGACCTAGCACCAAATCCAATTTGCCATCTGATCTAACTTCTGGAGGCAGTCAAAATGATCCTTAGAATTCTTCCCTACCTTATTCCTGTGCTGAGATACAGGCTGCTCCAACCTGCTGTAAAATGCTTGATTTCGAGAGTGAGCGAAACTAATGAAAACATTGTTGGGGTAAAACCTAAAGGGAAAGACCTAGCACCAAATCCAATTTGCCATCTGATCTAACTTCTGGAGGCAGTCAAAATGATCCTTAGAATTCTTCCCTACCTTATTCCTGTGCTGAGATACAGGCTGCTCCAACCTGCTGTAAAATGCTTGATTTCGAGAGTGAGCGAAACTAATGAAAACATTGTTGGGGTAAAACCTAAAGGGAAAGACCTAGCACCAAATCCAATTTGCCATCTGGTCTAACTTCTGGAGGCAGTCAAAATGAGTATTTGAATTCTTCCCTACCTTATTCCTGTGCTGAGATACAGGCTGCTCCAACCTGCTGTAAAATGCTTGATTTCGAGAGTGAGCGAAACTAATGAAAACATTGTTGGGGTAAAACCTAAAGGGAAAGACCTAGCACCAAATCCAATTTGCCATCTGATCTAACTTCTGGAGGCAGTCAAAATGAGTATTTGAATTCTTCCCTACCTTATTCCTGTGCTGAGATACAGGCTGCTCCAACCTGCTGTAAAATGCTTGATTTCGAGAGTGAGCGAAACTAATGAAAACATTGTTGGGGTAAAACCTAAAGGGAAAGACCTAGCACCAAATCCAATTTGCCATCTGATCTAACTTCTGGAGGCAGTCAAAATGAGTATTTGAATTCTTCCCTACCTTATTCCTGTGCTGAGATACAGGCTGCTCCAACCTGCTGTAAAATGCTTGATTTCGAGAGTGAGCGAAACTAATGAAAACATTGTTGGGGTAAAACCTAAAGGGAAAGACCTAGCACCAAATCCAATTTGCCATCTGATCTAACTTCTGGAGGCAGTCAAAATGATCCTTAGAATTCTTCCCTACCTTATTCCTGTGCTGAGATACAGGCTGCTCCAACCTGCTGTAAAATGCTTGATTTCGAGAGTGAGCGAAACTAATGAAAACATTGTTGGGGTAAAACCTAAAGGGAAAGACCTAGCACCAAATCCAATTTGCCATCTGATCTAACTTCTGGAGGCAGTCAAAATGATCCTTAGAATTCTTCCCTACCTTATTCCTGTGCTGAGATACAGGCTGCTCCAACCTGCTGTAAAATGCTTGATTTCGAGAGTGAGCGAAACTAATGAAAACATTGTTGGGGTAAAACCTAAAGGGAAAGACCTAGCACCAAATCCAATTTGCCATCTGATCTAACTTCTGGAGGCAGTCAAAATGAGTATTTGAATTCTTCCCTACCTTATTCCTGTGCTGAGATACAGGCTGCTCCAACCTGCTGTAAAATGCTTGATTTCGAGAGTGAGCGAAACTAATGAAAACATTGTTGGGGTAAAACCTAAAGGGAAAGACCTAGCACCAAATCCAATTTGCCATCTGATCTAACTTCTGGAGGCAGTCAAAATGAGTATTTGAATTCTTCCCTACCTTATTCCTGTGCTGAGATACAGGCTGCTCCAACCTGCTGTAAAATGCTTGATTTCGAGAGTGAGCGAAACTAATGAAAACATTGTTGGGGTAAAACCTAAAGGGAAAGACCTAGCACCAAATCCAATTTGCCATCTGATCTAACTTCTGGAGGCAGTCAAAATGAGTATTTGAATTCTTCCCTACCTTATTCCTGTGCTGAGATACAGGCTGCTCCAACCTGCTGTAAAATGCTTGATTTCGAGAGTGAGCGAAACTAATGAAAACATTGTTGGGGTAAAACCTAAAGGGAAAGACCTAGCACCAAATCCAATTTGCCATCTGATCTAACTTCTGGAGGCAGTCAAAATGAGTATTTGAATTCTTCCCTACCTTATTCCTGTGCTGAGATACAGGCTGCTCCAACCTGCTGTAAAATGCTTGATTTCGAGAGTGAGCGAAACTAATGAAAACATTGTTGGGGTAAAACCTAAAGGGAAAGACCTAGCACCAAATCCAATTTGCCATCTGATCTAACTTCTGGAGGCAGTCAAAATGATCCTTAGAATTCTTCCCTACCTTATTCCTGTGCTGAGATACAGGCTGCTCCAACCTACTGTAAAATGCTTGATTTCGAGAGTGAGCGAAACTAATGAAAACATTGTTGGGGTAAAACCTAAAGGGAAAGACCTAGCACCAAATCCAATTTGCCATCTGATCTAACTTCTGGAGGCAGTCAAAATGATCCTTAGAATTCTTCCCTACCTTATTCCTGTGCTGAGATACAGGCTGCTCCAACCTGCTGTAAAATGCTTGATTTCGAGAGTGAGCGAAACTAATGAAAACATTGTTGGGGTAAAACCTAAAGGGAAAGACCTAGCACCAAATCCAATTTGCCATCTGATCTAACTTCTGGAGGCAGTCAAAATGATCCTTAGAATTCTTCCCTACCTTATTCCTGTGCTGAGATACAGGCTGCTCCAACCTGCTGTAAAATGCTTGATTTCGAGAGTGAGCGAAACTAATGAAAACATTGTTGGGGTAAAACCTAAAGGGAAAGACCTAGCACCAAATCCAATTTGCCATCTGATCTAACTTCTGGAGGCAGTCAAAATGATCCTTAGAATTCTTCCCTACCTTATTCCTGTGCTGAGATACAGGCTGCTCCAACCTGCTGTAAAATGCTTGATTTCGAGAGTGAGCGAAACTAATGAAAACATTGTTGGGGTAAAACCTAAAGGGAAAGACCTAGCACCAAATCCAATTTGCCATCTGATCTAACTTCTGGAGGCAGTCAAAATGATCCTTAGAATTCTTCCCTACCTTATTCCTGTGCTGAGATACAGGCTGCTCCAACCTGCTGTAAAATGCTTGATTTCGAGAGTGAGCGAAACTAATGAAAACATTGTTGGGGTAAAACCTAAAGGGAAAGACCTAGCACCAAATCCAATTTGCCATCTGATCTAACTTCTGGAGGCAGTCAAAATGAGTATTTGAATTCTTCCCTACCTTATTCCTGTGCTGAGATACAGGCTGCTCCAACCTGCTGTAAAATGCTTGATTTCGAGAGTGAGCGAAACTAATGAAAACATTGTTGGGGTAAAACCTAAAGGGAAAGACCTAGCACCAAATCCAATTTGCCATCTGATCTAACTTCTGGAGGCAGTCAAAATGATCCTTAGAATTCTTCCCTACCTTATTCCTGTGCTGAGATACAGGCTGCTCCAACCTGCTGTAAAATGCTTGATTTCGAGAGTGAGCGAAACTAATGAAAACATTGTTGGGGTAAAACCTAAAGGGAAAGACCTAGCACCAAATCCAATTTGCCATCTGATCTAACTTCTGGAGGCAGTCAAAATGATCCTTAGAATTCTTCCCTACCTTATTCCTGTGCTGAGATACAGGCTGCTCCAACCTGCTGTAAAATGCTTGATTTCGAGAGTGAGCGAAACTAATGAAAACATTGTTGGGGTAAAAGCTAAAGGGAAAGACCTAGCACCAAATCCAATTTGCCATCTGATCTAACTTCTGGAGGCAGTCAAAATGAGTATTTGAATTCTTCCCTACCTTATTCCTGTGCTGAGATACAGGCTGCTCCAACCTGCTGTAAAATGCTTGATTTCGAGAGTGAGCGAAACTAATGAAAACATTGTTGGGGTAAAACCTAAAGGGAAAGACCTAGCACCAAATCCAATTTGCCATCTGATCTAACTTCTGGAGGCAGTCAAAATGATCCTTAGAATTCTTCCCTACCTTATTCCTGTGCTGAGATACAGGCTGCTCCAACCTGCTGTAAAATGCTTGATTTCGAGAGTGAGCGAAACTAATGAAAACATTGTTGGGGTAAAACCTAAAGGGAAAGACCTAGCACCAAATCCAATTTGCCATCTGATCTAACTTCTGGAGGCAGTCAAAATGAGTATTTGAATTCTTCCCTACCTTATTCCTGTGCTGAGATACAGGCTGCTCCAACCTGCTGTAAAATGCTTGATTTCGAGAGTGAGCGAAACTAATGAAAACATTGTTGGGGTAAAACCTAAAGGGAAAGACCTAGCACCAAATCCAATTTGCCATCTGATCTAACTTCTGGAGGCAGTCAAAATGATCCTTAGAATTCTTCCCTACCTTATTCCTGTGCTGAGATACAGGCTGCTCCAACCTGCTGTAAAATGCTTGATTTCGAGAGTGAGCGAAACTAATGAAAACATTGTTGGGGTAAAACCTAAAGGGAAAGACCTAGCACCAAATCCAATTTGCCATCTGATCTAACTTCTGGAGGCAGTCAAAATGAGTATTTGAATTCTTCCCTACCTTATTCCTGTGCTGAGATACAGGCTGCTCCAACCTGCTGTAAAATGCTTGATTTCGAGAGTGAGCGAAACTAATGAAAACATTGTTGGGGTAAAACCTAAAGGGAAAGACCTAGCACCAAATCCAATTTGCCATCTGATCTAACTTCTGGAGGCAGTCAAAATGATCCTTAGAATTCTTCCCTACCTTATTCCTGTGCTGAGATACAGGCTGCTCCAACCTGCTGTAAAATGCTTGATTTCGAGAGTGAGCGAAACTAATGAAAACATTGTTGGGGTAAAACCTAAAGGGAAAGACCTAGCACCAAATCCAATTTGCCATCTGATCTAACTTCTGGAGGCAGTCAAAATGATCCTTAGAATTCTTCCCTACCTTATTCCTGTGCTGAGATACAGGCTGCTCCAACCTGCTGTAAAATGCTTGATTTCGAGAGTGAGCGAAACTAATGAAAACATTGTTGGGGTAAAAGCTAAAGGGAAAGACCTAGCACCAAATCCAATTTGCCATCTGATCTAACTTCTGGAGGCAGTCAAAATGAGTATTTGAATTCTTCCCTACCTTATTCCTGTGCTGAGATACAGGCTGCTCCAACCTGCTGTAAAATGCTTGATTTCGAGAGTGAGCGAAACTAATGAAAACATTGTTGGGGTAAAACCTAAAGGGAAAGACCTAGCACCAAATCCAATTTGCCATCTGATCTAACTTCTGGAGGCAGTCAAAATGATCCTTAGAATTCTTCCCTACCTTATTCCTGTGCTGAGATACAGGCTGCTCCAACCTGCTGTAAAATGCTTGATTTCGAGAGTGAGCGAAACTAATGAAAACATTGTTGGGGTAAAACCTAAAGGGAAAGACCTAGCACCAAATCCAATTTGCCATCTGATCTAACTTCTGGAGGCAGTCAAAATGAGTATTTGAATTCTTCCCTACCTTATTCCTGTGCTGAGATACAGGCTGCTCCAACCTGCTGTAAAATGCTTGATTTCGAGAGTGAGCGAAACTAATGAAAACATTGTTGGGGTAAAACCTAAAGGGAAAGACCTAGCACCAAATCCAATTTGCCATCTGATCTAACTTCTGGAGGCAGTCAAAATGATCCTTAGAATTCTTCCCTACCTTATTCCTGTGCTGAGATACAGGCTGCTCCAACCTGCTGTAAAATGCTTGATTTCGAGAGTGAGCGAAACTAATGAAAACATTGTTGGGGTAAAACCTAAAGGGAAAGACCTAGCACCAAATCCAATTTGCCATCTGATCTAACTTCTGGAGGCAGTCAAAATGATCCTTAGAATTCTTCCCTACCTTATTCCTGTGCTGAGATACAGGCTGCTCCAACCTGCTGTAAAATGCTTGATTTCGAGAGTGAGCGAAACTAATGAAAACATTGTTGGGGTAAAACCTAAAGGGAAAGACCTAGCACCAAATCCAATTTGCCATCTGATCTAACTTCTGGAGGCAGTCAAAATGATCCTTAGAATTCTTCCCTACCTTATTCCTGTGCTGAGATACAGGCTGCTCCAACCTGCTGTAAAATGCTTGATTTCGAGAGTGAGCGAAACTAATGAAAACATTGTTGGGGTAAAACCTAAAGGGAAAGACCTAGCACCAAATCCAATTTGCCATCTGATCTAACTTCTGGAGGCAGTCAAAATGATCCTTAGAATTCTTCCCTACCTTATTCCTGTGCTGAGATACAGGCTGCTCCAACCTGCTGTAAAATGCTTGATTTCGAGAGTGAGCGAAACTAATGAAAACATTGTTGGGGTAAAACCTAAAGGGAAAGACCTAGCACCAAATCCAATTTGCCATCTGATCTAACTTCTGGAGGCAGTCAAAATGAGTATTTGAATTCTTCCCTACCTTATTCCTGTGCTGAGATACAGGCTGCTCCAACCTGCTGTAAAATGCTTGATTTCGAGAGGGAGCGAAACTAATGAAAACATTGTTGGGGTAAAACCTAAAGGGAAAGACCTAGCACCAAATCCAATTTGCCATCTGATCTAACTTCTGGAGGCAGTCAAAATGATCCTTAGAATTCTTCCCTACCTTATTCCTGTGCTGAGATACAGGCTGCTCCAACCTGCTGTAAAATGCTTGATTTCGAGAGTGAGCGAAACTAATGAAAACATTGTTGGGGTAAAACCTAAAGGGAAAGACCTAGCACCAAATCCAATTTGCCATCTGATCTAACTTCTGGAGGCAGTCAAAATGAGTATTTGAATTCTTCCCTACCTTATTCCTGTGCTGAGATACAGGCTGCTCCAACCTGCTGTAAAATGCTTGATTTCGAGAGTGAGCGAAACTAATGAAAACATTGTTGGGGTAAAACCTAAAGGGAAAGACCTAGCACCAAATCCAATTTGCCATCTGATCTAACTTCTGGAGGCAGTCAAAATGAGTATTTGAATTCTTCCCTACCTTATTCCTGTGCTGAGATACAGGCTGCTCCAACCTGCTGTAAAATGCTTGATTTCGAGAGTGAGCGAAACTAATGAAAACATTGTTGGGGTAAAACCTAAAGGGAAAGACCTAGCACCAAATCCAATTTGCCATCTGATCTAACTTCTGGAGGCAGTCAAAATGAGTATTTGAATTCTTCCCTACCTTATTCCTGTGCTGAGATACAGGCTGCTCCAACCTGCTGTAAAATGCTTGATTTCGAGAGTGAGCGAAACTAATGAAAACATTGTTGGGGTAAAACCTAAAGGGAAAGACCTAGCACCAAATCCAATTTGCCATCTGATCTAACTTCTGGAGGCAGTCAAAATGAGTATTTGAATTCTTCCCTACCTTATTCCTGTGCTGAGATACAGGCTGCTCCAACCTGCTGTAAAATGCTTGATTTCGAGAGTGAGCGAAACTAATGAAAACATTGTTGGGGTAAAACCTAAAGGGAAAGACCTAGCACCAAATCCAATTTGCCATCTGATCTAACTTCTGGAGGCAGTCAAAATGATCCTTAGAATTCTTCCCTACCTTATTCCTGTGCTGAGATACAGGCTGCTCCAACCTACTGTAAAATGCTTGATTTCGAGAGTGAGCGAAACTAATGAAAACATTGTTGGGGTAAAACCTAAAGGGAAAGACCTAGCACCAAATCCAATTTGCCATCTGATCTAACTTCTGGAGGCAGTCAAAATGATCCTTAGAATTCTTCCCTACCTTATTCCTGTGCTGAGATACAGGCTGCTCCAACCTGCTGTAAAATGCTTGATTTCGAGAGTGAGCGAAACTAATGAAAACATTGTTGGGGTAAAACCTAAAGGGAAAGACCTAGCACCAAATCCAATTTGCCATCTGATCTAACTTCTGGAGGCAGTCAAAATGATCCTTAGAATTCTTCCCTACCTTATTCCTGTGCTGAGATACAGGCTGCTCCAACCTGCTGTAAAATGCTTGATTTCGAGAGTGAGCGAAACTAATGAAAACATTGTTGGGGTAAAACCTAAAGGGAAAGACCTAGCACCAAATCCAATTTGCCATCTGATCTAACTTCTGGAGGCAGTCAAAATGATCCTTAGAATTCTTCCCTACCTTATTCCTGTGCTGAGATACAGGCTGCTCCAACCTGCTGTAAAATGCTTGATTTCGAGAGTGAGCGAAACTAATGAAAACATTGTTGGGGTAAAACCTAAAGGGAAAGACCTAGCACCAAATCCAATTTGCCATCTGATCTAACTTCTGGAGGCAGTCAAAATGATCCTTAGAATTCTTCCCTACCTTATTCCTGTGCTGAGATACAGGCTGCTCCAACCTGCTGTAAAATGCTTGATTTCGAGAGTGAGCGAAACTAATGAAAACATTGTTGGGGTAAAACCTAAAGGGAAAGACCTAGCACCAAATCCAATTTGCCATCTGATCTAACTTCTGGAGGCAGTCAAAATGATCCTTAGAATTCTTCCCTACCTTATTCCTGTGCTGAGATACAGGCTGCTCCAACCTGCTGTAAAATGCTTGATTTCGAGAGTGAGCGAAACTAATGAAAACATTGTTGGGGTAAAACCTAAAGGGAAAGACCTAGCACCAAATCCAATTTGCCATCTGATCTAACTTCTGGAGGCAGTCAAAATGAGTATTTGAATTCTTCCCTACCTTATTCCTGTGCTGAGATACAGGCTGCTCCAACCTGCTGTAAAATGCTTGATTTCGAGAGTGAGCGAAACTAATGAAAACATTGTTGGGGTAAAACCTAAAGGGAAAGACCTAGCACCAAATCCAATTTGCCATCTGATCTAACTTCTGGAGGCAGTCAAAATGATCCTTAGAATTCTTCCCTACCTTATTCCTGTGCTGAGATACAGGCTGCTCCAACCTGCTGTAAAATGCTTGATTTCGAGAGTGAGCGAAACTAATGAAAACATTGTTGGGGTAAAACCTAAAGGGAAAGACCTAGCACCAAATCCAATTTGCCATCTGATCTAACTTCTGGAGGCAGTCAAAATGAGTATTTGAATTCTTCCCTACCTTATTCCTGTGCTGAGATACAGGCTGCTCCAACCTGCTGTAAAATGCTTGATTTCGAGAGTGAGCGAAACTAATGAAAACATTGTTGGGGTAAAACCTAAAGGGAAAGACCTAGCACCAAATCCAATTTGCCATCTGATCTAACTTCTGGAGGCAGTCAAAATGATCCTTAGAATTCTTCCCTACCTTATTCCTGTGCTGAGATACAGGCTGCTCCAACCTGCTGTAAAATGCTTGATTTCGAGAGTGAGCGAAACTAATGAAAACATTGTTGGGGTAAAACCTAAAGGGAAAGACCTAGCACCAAATCCAATTTGCCATCTGATCTAACTTCTGGAGGCAGTCAAAATGATCCTTAGAATTCTTCCCTACCTTATTCCTGTGCTGAGATACAGGCTGCTCCAACCTGCTGTAAAATGCTTGATTTCGAGAGTGAGCGAAACTAATGAAAACATTGTTGGGGTAAAACCTAAAGGGAAAGACCTAGCACCAAATCCAATTTGCCATCTGATCTAACTTCTGGAGGCAGTCAAAATGATCCTTAGAATTCTTCCCTACCTTATTCCTGTGCTGAGATACAGGCTGCTCCAACCTGCTGTAAAATGCTTGATTTCGAGAGTGAGCGAAACTAATGAAAACATTGTTGGGGTAAAACCTAAAGGGAAAGACCTAGCACCAAATCCAATTTGCCATCTGATCTAACTTCTGGAGGCAGTCAAAATGATCCTTAGAATTCTTCCCTACCTTATTCCTGTGCTGAGATACAGGCTGCTCCAACCTGCTGTAAAATGCTTGATTTCGAGAGTGAGCGAAACTAATGAAAACATTGTTGGGGTAAAACCTAAAGGGAAAGACCTAGCACCAAATCCAATTTGCCATCTGATCTAACTTCTGGAGGCAGTCAAAATGAGTATTTGAATTCTTCCCTACCTTATTCCTGTGCTGAGATACAGGCTGCTCCAACCTGCTGTAAAATGCTTGATTTCGAGAGTGAGCGAAACTAATGAAAACATTGTTGGGGTAAAACCTAAAGGGAAAGACCTAGCACCACATCCAATTTGCCATCTGATCTAACTTCTGGAGGCAGTCAAAATGATCCTTAGAATTCTTCCCTACCTTATTCCTGTGCTGAGATACAGGCTGCTCCAACCTGCTGTAAAATGCTTGATTTCGAGAGTGAGCGAAACTAATGAAAACATTGTTGGGGTAAAACCTAAAGGGAAAGACCTAGCACCAAATCCAATTTGCCATCTGATCTAACTTCTGGAGGCAGTCAAAATGATCCTTAGAATTCTTCCCTACCTTATTCCTGTGCTGAGATACAGGCTGCTCCAACCTGCTGTAAAATGCTTGATTTCGAGAGTGAGCGAAACTAATGAAAACATTGTTGGGGTAAAACCTAAAGGGAAAGACCTAGCACCAAATCCAATTTGCCATCTGATCTAACTTCTGGAGGCAGTCAAAATGATCCTTAGAATTCTTCCCTACCTTATTCCTGTGCTGAGATACAGGCTGCTCCAACCTGCTGTAAAATGCTTGATTTCGAGAGTGAGCGAAACTAATGAAAACATTGTTGGGGTAAAACCTAAAGGGAAAGACCTAGCACCAAATCCAATTTGCCATCTGATCTAACTTCTGGAGGCAGTCAAAATGATCCTTAGAATTCTTCCCTACCTTATTCCTGTGCTGAGATACAGGCTGCTCCAACCTGCTGTAAAATGCTTGATTTCGAGAGTGAGCGAAACTAATGAAAACATTGTTGGGGTAAAACCTAAAGGGAAAGACCTAGCACCAAATCCAATTTGCCATCTGATCTAACTTCTGGAGGCAGTCAAAATGATCCTTAGAATTCTTCCCTACCTTATTCCTGTGCTGAGATACAGGCTGCTCCAACCTGCTGTAAAATGCTTGATTTCGAGAGTGAGCGAAACTAATGAAAACATTGTTGGGGTAAAACCTAAAGGGAAAGACCTAGCACCAAATCCAATTTGCCATCTGATCTAACTTCTGGAGGCAGTCAAAATGAGTATTTGAATTCTTCCCTACCTTATTCCTGTGCTGAGATACAGGCTGCTCCAACCTGCTGTAAAATGCTTGATTTCGAGAGTGAGCGAAACTAATGAAAACATTGTTGGGGTAAAAGCTAAAGGGAAAGACCTAGCACCAAATCCAATTTGCCATCTGATCTAACTTCTGGAGGCAGTCAAAATGAGTATTTGAATTCTTCCCTACCTTATTCCTGTGCTGAGATACAGGCTGCTCCAACCTGCTGTAAAATGCTTGATTTCGAGAGTGAGCGAAACTAATGAAAACATTGTTGGGGTAAAACCTAAAGGGAAAGACCTAGCACCAAATCCAATTTGCCATCTGATCTAACTTCTGGAGGCAGTCAAAATGATCCTTAGAATTCTTCCCTACCTTATTCCTGTGCTGAGATACAGGCTGCTCCAACCTGCTGTAAAATGCTTGATTTCGAGAGTGAGCGAAACTAATGAAAACATTGTTGGGGTAAAACCTAAAGGGAAAGACCTAGCACCAAATCCAATTTGCCATCTGATCTAACTTCTGGAGGCAGTCAAAATGATCCTTAGAATTCTTCCCTACCTTATTCCTGTGCTGAGATACAGGCTGCTCCAACCTGCTGTAAAATGCTTGATTTCGAGAGTGAGCGAAACTAATGAAAACATTGTTGGGGTAAAACCTAAAGGGAAAGACCTAGCACCAAATCCAATTTGCCATCTGATCTAACTTCTGGAGGCAGTCAAAATGAGTATTTGAATTCTTCCCTACCTTATTCCTGTGCTGAGATACAGGCTGCTCCAACCTGCTGTAAAATGCTTGATTTCGAGAGTGAGCGAAACTAATGAAAACATTGTTGGGGTAAAACCTAAAGGGAAAGACCTAGCACCAAATCCAATTTGCCATCTGATCTAACTTCTGGAGGCAGTCAAAATGATCCTTAGAATTCTTCCCTACCTTATTCCTGTGCTGAGATACAGGCTGCTCCAACCTGCTGTAAAATGCTTGATTTCGAGAGTGAGCGAAACTAATGAAAACATTGTTGGGGTAAAACCTAAAGGGAAAGACCTAGCACCAAATCCAATTTGCCATCTGATATAACTTCTGGAGGCAGTCAAAATGATCCTTAGAATTCTTCCCTACCTTATTCCTGTGCTGAGATACAGGCTGCTCCAACCTGCTGTAAAATGCTTGATTTCGAGAGTGAGCGAAACTAATGAAAACATTGTTGGGGTAAAACCTAAAGGGAAAGACCTAGCACCAAATCCAATTTGCCATCTGATCTAACTTCTGGAGGCAGTCAAAATGATCCTTAGAATTCTTCCCTACCTTATTCCTGTGCTGAGATACAGGCTGCTCCAACCTGCTGTAAAATGCTTGATTTCGAGAGTGAGGGAAACTAATGAAAACATTGTTGGGGTAAAACCTAAAGGGAAAGACCTAGCACCAAATCCAATTTGCCATCTGATCTAACTTCTGGAGGCAGTCAAAATGATCCTTAGAATTCTTCCCTACCTTATTCCTGTGCTGAGATACAGGCTGCTCCAACCTGCTGTAAAATGCTTGATTTCGAGAGTGAGCGAAACTAATGAAAACATTGTTGGGGTAAAACCTAAAGGGAAAGACCTAGCACCAAATCCAATTTGCCATCTGATCTAACTTCTGGAGGCAGTCAAAATGATCCTTAGAATTCTTCCCTACCTTATTCCTGTGCTGAGATACAGGCTGCTCCAACCTGCTGTAAAATGCTTGATTTCGAGAGTGAGCGAAACTAATGAAAACATTGTTGGGGTAAAACCTAAAGGGAAAGACCTAGCACCAAATCCAATTTGCCATCTGATCTAACTTCTGGAGGCAGTCAAAATGATCCTTAGAATTCTTCCCTACCTTATTCCTGTGCTGAGATACAGGCTGCTCCAACCTGCTGTAAAATGCTTGATTTCGAGAGTGAGCGAAACTAATGAAAACATTGTTGGGGTAAAACCTAAAGGGAAAGACCTAGCACCAAATCCAATTTGCCATCTGATCTAACTTCTGGAGGCAGTCAAAATGAGTATTTGAATTCTTCCCTACCTTATTCCTGTGCTGAGATACAGGCTGCTCCAACCTGCTGTAAAATGCTTGATTTCGAGAGTGAGCGAAACTAATGAAAACATTGTTGGGGTAAAACCTAAAGGGAAAGACCTAGCACCAAATCCAATTTGCCATCTGATCTAACTTCTGGAGGCAGTCAAAATGATCCTTAGAATTCTTCCCTACCTTATTCCTGTGCTGAGATACAGGCTGCTCCAACCTGCTGTAAAATGCTTGATTTCGAGAGTGAGCGAAACTAATGAAAACATTGTTGGGGTAAAACCTAAAGGGAAAGACCTAGCACCAAATCCAATTTGCCATCTGATCTAACTTCTGGAGGCAGTCAAAATGATCCTTAGAATTCTTCCCTACCTTATTCCTGTGCTGAGATACAGGCTGCTCCAACCTGCTGTAAAATGCTTGATTTCGAGAGTGAGCGAAACTAATGAAAACATTGTTGGGGTAAAAGCTAAAGGGAAAGACCTAGCACCAAATCCAATTTGCCATCTGATCTAACTTCTGGAGGCAGTCAAAATGAGTATTTGAATTCTTCCCTACCTTATTCCTGTGCTGAGATACAGGCTGCTCCAACCTGCTGTAAAATGCTTGATTTCGAGAGTGAGCGAAACTAATGAAAACATTGTTGGGGTAAAACCTAAAGGGAAAGACCTAGCACCAAATCCAATTTGCCATCTGATCTAACTTCTGGAGGCAGTCAAAATGAGTATTTGAATTCTTCCCTACCTTATTCCTGTGCTGAGATACAGGCTGCTCCAACCTGCTGTAAAATGCTTGATTTCGAGAGTGAGCGAAACTAATGAAAACATTGTTGGGGTAAAACCTAAAGGGAAAGACCTAGCACCAAATCCAATTTGCCATCTGATCTAACTTCTGGAGGCAGTCAAAATGATCCTTAGAATTCTTCCCTACCTTATTCCTGTGCTGAGATACAGGCTGCTCCAACCTGCTGTAAAATGCTTGATTTCGAGAGTGAGCGAAACTAATGAAAACATTGTTGGGGTAAAACCTAAAGGGAAAGACCTAGCACCAAATCCAATTTGCCATCTGATCTAACTTCTGGAGGCAGTCAAAATGATCCTTAGAATTCTTCCCTACCTTATTCCTGTGCTGAGATACAGGCTGCTCCAACCTGCTGTAAAATGCTTGATTTCGAGAGTGAGCGAAACTAATGAAAACATTGTTGGGGTAAAACCTAAAGGGAAAGACCTAGCACCAAATTCCATTGGCCATCTGATCTAACTTCTGGAGGCAGTCAAAATGATCCTTAGAATTCTTCCCTACCTTATTCCTGTGCTGAGATACAGGCTGCTCCAACCTGCTGTAAAATGCTTGATTTCGAGAGTGAGCGAAACTAATGAAAACATTGTTGGGGTAAAACCTAAAGGGAAAGACCTAGCACCAAATCCAATTTGCCATCTGATCTAACTTCTGGAGGCAGTCAAAATGATCCTTAGAATTCTTCCCTACCTTATTCCTGTGCTGAGATACAGGCTGCTCCAACCTGCTGTAAAATGCTTGATTTCGAGAGTGAGCGAAACTAATGAAAACATTGTTGGGGTAAAACCTAAAGGGAAAGACCTAGCACCAAATCCAATTTGCCATCTGATCTAACTTCTGGAGGCAGTCAAAATGATCCTTAGAATTCTTCCCTACCTTATTCCTGTGCTGAGATACAGGCTGCTCCAACCTGCTGTAAAATGCTTGATTTCGAGAGTGAGCGAAACTAATGAAAACATTGTTGGGGTAAAACCTAAAGGGAAAGACCTAGCACCAAATCCAATTTGCCATCTGATCTAACTTCTGGAGGCAGTCAAAATGATCCTTAGAATTCTTCCCTACCTTATTCCTGTGCTGAGATACAGGCTGCTCCAACCTGCTGTAAAATGCTTGATTTCGAGAGTGAGCGAAACTAATGAAAACATTGTTGGGGTAAAACCTAAAGGGAAAGACCTAGCACCAAATCCAATTTGCCATCTGATCTAACTTCTGGAGGCAGTCAAAATGAGTATTTGAATTCTTCCCTACCTTATTCCTGTGCTGAGATACAGGCTGCTCCAACCTGCTGTAAAATGCTTGATTTCGAGAGTGAGCGAAACTAATGAAAACATTGTTGGGGTAAAACCTAAAGGGAAAGACCTAGCACCAAATCCAATTTGCCATCTGATCTAACTTCTGGAGGCAGTCAAAATGAGTATTTGAATTCTTCCCTACCTTATTCCTGTGCTGAGATACAGGCTGCTCCAACCTGCTGTAAAATGCTTGATTTCGAGAGTGAGCGAAACTAATGAAAACATTGTTGGGGTAAAACCTAAAGGGAAAGACCTAGCACCAAATCCAATTTGCCATCTGATCTAACTTCTGGAGGCAGTCAAAATGATCCTTAGAATTCTTCCCTACCTTATTCCTGTGCTGAGATACAGGCTGCTCCAACCTGCTGTAAAATGCTTGATTTCGAGAGTGAGCGAAACTAATGAAAACATTGTTGGGGTAAAACCTAAAGGGAAAGACCTAGCACCAAATCCAATTTGCCATCTGATCTAACTTCTGGAGGCAGTCAAAATGATCCTTAGAATTCTTCCCTACCTTATTCCTGTGCTGAGATACAGGCTGCTCCAACCTGCTGTAAAATGCTTGATTTCGAGAGTGAGCGAAACTAATGAAAACATTGTTGGGGTAAAACCTAAAGGGAAAGACCTAGCACCAAATCCAATTTGCCATCTGATCTAACTTCTGGAGGCAGTCAAAATGAGTATTTGAATTCTTCCCTACCTTATTCCTGTGCTGAGATACAGGCTGCTCCAACCTGCTGTAAAATGCTTGATTTCGAGAGTGAGCGAAACTAATGAAAACATTGTTGGGGTAAAACCTAAAGGGAAAGACCTAGCACCAAATCCAATTTGCCATCTGATCTAACTTCTGGAGGCAGTCAAAATGATCCTTAGAATTCTTCCCTACCTTATTCCTGTGCTGAGATACAGGCTGCTCCAACCTGCTGTAAAATGCTTGATTTCGAGAGTGAGCGAAACTAATGAAAACATTGTTGGGGTAAAACCTAAAGGGAAAGACCTAGCACCAAATCCAATTTGCCATCTGATCTAACTTCTGGAGGCAGTCAAAATGAGTATTTGAATTCTTCCCTACCTTATTCCTGTGCTGAGATACAGGCTGCTCCAACCTGCTGTAAAATGCTTGATTTCGAGAGTGAGCGAAACTAATGAAAACATTGTTGGGGTAAAACCTAAAGGGAAAGACCTAGCACCAAATCCAATTTGCCATCTGATCTAACTTCTGGAGGCAGTCAAAATGATCCTTAGAATTCTTCCCTACCTTATTCCTGTGCTGAGATACAGGCTGCTCCAACCTGCTGTAAAATGCTTGATTTCGAGAGTGAGCGAAACTAATGAAAACATTGTTGGGGTAAAACCTAAAGGGAAAGACCTAGCACCAAATCCAATTTGCCATCTGATCTAACTTCTGGAGGCAGTCAAAATGATCCTTAGAATTCTTCCCTACCTTATTCCTGTGCTGAGATACAGGCTGCTCCAACCTGCTGTAAAATGCTTGATTTCGAGAGTGAGCGAAACTAATGAAAACATTGTTGGGGTAAAACCTAAAGGGAAAGACCTAGCACCAAATCCAATTTGCCATCTGATCTAACTTCTGGAGGCAGTCAAAATGATCCTTAGAATTCTTCCCTACCTTATTCCTGTGCTGAGATACAGGCTGCTCCAACCTGCTGTAAAATGCTTGATTTCGAGAGTGAGCGAAACTAATGAAAACATTGTTGGGGTAAAACCTAAAGGGAAAGACCTAGCACCAAATCCAATTTGCCATCTGATCTAACTTCTGGAGGCAGTCAAAATGATCCTTAGAATTCTTCCCTACCTTATTCCTGTGCTGAGATACAGGCTGATCCAACCTGCTGTAAAATGCTTGATTTCGAGAGTGAGCGAAACTAATGAAACCATTGTTGGGGTAAAACCTAAAGGGAAAGACCTAGCACCAAATCCAATTTGCCATCTGATCTAACTTCTGGAGGCAGTCAAAATGAGTATTTGAATTCTTCCCTACCTTATTCCTGTGCTGAGATACAGGCTGCTCCAACCTGCTGTAAAATGCTTGATTTCGAGAGGGAGCGAAACTAATGAAAACATTGTTGGGGTAAAACCTAAAGGGAAAGACCTAGCACCAAATCCAATTTGCCATCTGATCTAACTTCTGGAGGCAGTCAAAATGAGTATTTGAATTCTTCCCTACCTTATTCCTGTGCTGAGATACAGGCTGCTCCAACCTGCTGTAAAATGCTTGATTTTGAGAGTGAGCGAAACTAATGAAATCATTGTTGGGGTAAAACCTAAAGGGAAAGACCTAGCACCAAATCCAATTTGCCATCTGATCTAACTTCTGGAGGCAGTCAAAATGATCCTTAGAATTCTTCCCTACCTTATTCCTGTGCTGAGATACAGGCTGCTCCAACCTGCTGTAAAATGCTTGATTTCGAGAGTGAGCGAAACTAATGAAAACATTGTTGGGGTAAAACCTAAAGGGAAAGATGTAGCACCAAATCCAATTTGCCATCTGATCTAACTTCTGGAGGCAGTCAAAATGATCCTTAGAATTCTTCCCTACCTTATTCCTGTGCTGAGATACAGGCTGCTCCAACCTGCTGTAAAATGCTTGATTTCGAGAGTGAGCGAAACTAATGAAAACATTGTTGGGGTAAAACCTAAAGGGAAAGACCTAGCACCAAATCCAATTTGCCATCTGATCTAACTTCTGGAGGCAGTCAAAATGAGTATTTGAATTCTTCCCTACCTTATTCCTGTGCTGAGATACAGGCTGCTCCAACCTGCTGTAAAATGCTTGATTTCGAGAGTGAGCGAAACTAATGAAAACATTGTTGGGGTAAAACCTAAAGGGAAAGACCTAGCACCAAATCCAATTTGCCATCTGATCTAACTTCTGGAGGCAGTCAAAATGATCCTTAGAATTCTTCCCTACCTTATTCCTGTGCTGAGATACAGGCTGCTCCAACCTGCTGTAAAATGCTTGATTTCGAGAGTGAGCGAAACTAATGAAAACATTGTTGGGGTAAAACCTAAAGGGAAAGACCTAGCACCAAATCCAATTTGCCATCTGATCCAACTTCTGGAGGCAGTCAAAATGATCCTTAGAATTCTTCCCTACCTTATTCCTGTGCTGAGATACAGGCTGCTCCAACCTGCTGTAAAATGCTTGATTTCGAGAGTGAGCGAAACTAATGAAAACATTGTTGGGGTAAAACCTAAAGGGAAAGACCTAGCACCAAATCCAATTTGCCATCTGATCTAACTTCTGGAGGCAGTCAAAATGATCCTTAGAATTCTTCCCTACCTTATTCCTGTGCTGAGATACAGGCTGCTCCAACCTGCTGTAAAATGCTTGATTTCGAGAGTGAGCGAAACTAATGAAAACATTGTTGGGGTAAAACCTAAAGGGAAAGGCCTAGCACCAAACTGCATTGGCCATCTGATCTAACTTCTGGAGGCAGTCAAAATGAGTATTTGAATTCTTCCCTACCTTATTCCTGTGCTGAGATACAGGCTGCTCCAACCTGCTGTAAAATGCTTGATTTCGAGAGTGAGCGAAACTAATGAAAACATTGTTGGGGTAAAACCTAAAGGGAAAGACCTAGCACCAAATCCAATTTGCCATCTGATCTAACTTCTGGAGGCAGTCAAAATGATCCTTAGAATTCTTCCCTACCTTATTCCTGTGCTGGGATACAGGCTGCTCCAACCTGCTGTAAAATGCTTGATTTCGAGAGGGAGCGAAACTAATGAAAACATTGTTGGGGTAAAACCTAAAGGGAAAGACCTAGCACCAAATCCAATTTGCCATCTGATCTAACTTCTGGAGGCAGTCAAAATGAGTATTTGAATTCTTCCCTACCTTATTCCTGTGCTGAGATACAGGCTGCTCCAACCTGCTGTAAAATGCTTGATTTCGAGAGGGAGCGAAACTAATGAAAACATTGTTGGGGTAAAACCTAAAGGGAAAGACCTAGCACCAAATCCAATTTGCCATCTGATCTAACTTCTGGAGGCAGTCAAAATGAGTATTTGAATTCTTCCCTACCTTATTCCTGTGCTGAGATACAGGCTGCTCCAACCTGCTGTAAAATGCTTGATTTCGAGAGTGAGCGAAACTAATGAAAACATTGTTGGGGTAAAACCTAAAGGGAAAGACCTAGCACCAAATCCAATTTGCCATCTGATCTAACTTCTGGAGGCAGTCAAAATGATCCTTAGAATTCTTCCCTACCTTATTCCTGTGCTGAGATACAGGCTGCTCCAACCTGCTGTAAAATGCTTGATTTCGAGAGTGAGCGAAACTAATGAAAACATTGTTGGGGTAAAACCTAAAGGGAAAGACCTAGCACCAAATCCAATTTGCCATCTGATCTAACTTCTGGAGGCAGTCAAAATGAGTATTTGAATTCTTCCCTACCTTATTCCTGTGCTGAGATACAGGCTGCTCCAACCTGCTGTAAAATGCTTGATTTCGAGAGTGAGCGAAACTAATGAAAACATTGTTGGGGTAAAACCTAAAGGGAAAGACCTAGCACCAAATCCAATTTGCCATCTGATCTAACTTCTGGAGGCAGTCAAAATGATCCTTAGAATTCTTCCCTACCTTATTCCTGTGCTGAGATACAGGCTGCTCCAACCTGCTGTAAAATGCTTGATTTCGAGAGTGAGCGAAACTAATGAAAACATTGTTGGGGTAAAACCTAAAGGGAAAGACCTAGCACCAAATCCAATTTGCCATCTGATCTAACTTCTGGAGGCAGTCAAAATGAGTATTTGAATTCTTCCCTACCTTATTCCTGTGCTGAGATACAGGCTGCTCCAACCTGCTGTAAAATGCTTGATTTCGAGAGTGAGCGAAACTAATGAAAACATTGTTGGGGTAAAACCTAAAGGGAAAGACCTAGCACCAAATCCAATTTGCCATCTGATCTAACTTCTGGAGGCAGTCAAAATGAGTATTTGAATTCTTCCCTACCTTATTCCTGTGCTGAGATACAGGCTGCTCCAACCTGCTGTAAAATGCTTGATTTCGAGAGTGAGCGAAACTAATGAAAACATTGTTGGGGTAAAACCTAAAGGGAAAGACCTAGCACCAAATCCAATTTGCCATCTGATCTAACTTCTGGAGGCAGTCAAAATGAGTATTTGAATTCTTCCCTACCTTATTCCTGTGCTGAGATACAGGCTGCTCCAACCTGCTGTAAAATGCTTGATTTCGAGAGTGAGCGAAACTAATGAAAACATTGTTGGGGTAAAACCTAAAGGGAAAGACCTAGCACCAAATCCAATTTGCCATCTGATCTAACTTCTGGAGGCAGTCAAAATGATCCTTAGAATTCTTCCCTACCTTATTCCTGTGCTGAGATACAGGCTGCTCCAACCTGCTGTAAAATGCTTGATTTCGAGAGTGAGCGAAACTAATGAAAACATTGTTGGGTGTAAAACCTAAAGGGAAAGACCTAGCACCACATCCAATTTGCCATCTGATCTAACTTCTGGAGGCAGTCAAAATGATCCTTAGAATTCTTCCCTACCTTATTCCTGTGCTGAGATACAGGCTGCTCCAACCTGCTGTAAAATGCTTGATTTCGAGAGTGAGCGAAACTAATGAAAACATTGTTGGGGTAAAACCTAAAGGGAAAGACCTAGCACCAAATCCAATTTGCCATCTGATCTAACTTCTGGAGGCAGTCAAAATGATCCTTAGAATTCTTCCCTACCTTATTCCTGTGCTGAGATACAGGCTGCTCCAACCTGCTGTAAAATGCTTGATTTCGAGAGTGAGCGAAACTAATGAAAACATTGTTGGGGTAAAACCTAAAGGGAAAGACCTAGCACCAAATCCAATTTGCCATCTGATCTAACTTCTGGAGGCAGTCAAAATGATCCTTAGAATTCTTCCCTACCTTATTCCTGTGCTGAGATACAGGCTGCTCCAACCTGCTGTAAAATGCTTGATTTCGAGAGTGAGCGAAACTAATGAAAACATTGTTGGGGTAAAACCTAAAGGGAAAGACCTAGCACCAAATCCAATTTGCCATCTGATCTAACTTCTGGAGGCAGTCAAAATGATCCTTAGAATTCTTCCCTACCTTATTCCTGTGCTGAGATACAGGCTGCTCCAACCTGCTGTAAAATGCTTGATTTCGAGAGTGAGCGAAACTAATGAAAACATTGTTGGGGTAAAACCTAAAGGGAAAGACCTAGCACCAAATCCAATTTGCCATCTGATCTAACTTCTGGAGGCAGTCAAAATGATCCTTAGAATTCTTCCCTACCTTATTCCTGTGCTGAGATACAGGCTGCTCCAACCTGCTGTAAAATGCTTGATTTCGAGAGTGAGCGAAACTAATGAAAACATTGTTGGGGTAAAACCTAAAGGGAAAGACCTAGCACCAAATCCAATTTGCCATCTGATCTAACTTCTGGAGGCAGTCAAAATGAGTATTTGAATTCTTCCCTACCTTATTCCTGTGCTGAGATACAGGCTGCTCCAACCTGCTGTAAAATGCTTGATTTCGAGAGTGAGCGAAACTAATGAAAACATTGTTGGGGTAAAACCTGAAGGGAAAGACCTAGCACCAAATCCAATTTGCCATCTGATCTAACTTCTGGAGGCAGTCAAAATGAGTATTTGAATTCTTCCCTACCTTATTCCTGTGCTGAGATACAGGCTGCTCCAACCTGCTGTAAAATGCTTGATTTCGAGAGTGAGCGAAACTAATGAAAACATTGTTGGGGTAAAACCTAAAGGGAAAGACCTAGCACCAAATCCAATTTGCCATCTGATCTAACTTCTGGAGGCAGTCAAAATGATCCTTAGAATTCTTCCCTACCTTATTCCTGTGCTGAGATACAGGCTGCTCCAACCTGCTGTAAAATGCTTGATTTCGAGAGTGAGCGAAACTAATGAAAACATTGTTGGGGTAAAACCTAAAGGGAAAGACCTAGCACCAAATCCAATTTGCCATCTGATCTAACTTCTGGAGGCAGTCAAAATGAGTATTTGAATTCTTCCCTACCTTATTCCTGTGCTGAGATACAGGCTGCTCCAACCTGCTGTAAAATGCTTGATTTCGAGAGGGAGCGAAACTAATGAAAACATTGTTGGGGTAAAACCTAAAGGGAAAGACCTAGCACCAAATCCAATTTGCCATCTGATCTAACTTCTGGAGGCAGTCAAAATGATCCTTAGAATTCTTCCCTACCTTATTCCTGTGCTGAGATACAGGCTGCTCCAACCTGCTGTAAAATGCTTGATTTCGAGAGTGAGCGAAACTAATGAAAACATTGTTGGGGTAAAACCTAAAGGGAAAGACCTAGCACCAAATCCAATTTGCCATCTGATCTAACTTCTGGAGGCAGTCAAAATGATCCTTAGAATTCTTCCCTACCTTATTCCTGTGCTGAGATACAGGCTGCTCCAACCTGCTGTAAAATGCTTGATTTCGAGAGTGAGCGAAACTAATGAAAACATTGTTGGGGGTAAAAACCTAAAGGGAAAGACCTAGCACCAAATCCAATTTGCCATCTGATCTAACTTCTGGAGGCAGTCAAAATGATCCTTAGAATTCTTCCCTACCTTATTCCTGTGCTGAGATACAGGCTGCTCCAACCTGCTGTAAAATGCTTGATTTCGAGAGTGAGCGAAACTAATGAAAACATTGTTGGGGTAAAACCTAAAGGGAAAGACCTAGCACCAAATCCAATTTGCCATCTGATCTAACTTCTGGAGGCAGTCAAAATGAGTATTTGAATTCTTCCCTACCTTATTCCTGTGCTGAGATACAGGCTGCTCCAACCTGCTGTAAAATGCTTGATTTCGAGAGTGAGCGAAACTAATGAAAACATTGTTGGGGTAAAACCTAAAGGGAAAGACCTAGCACCAAATCCAATTTGCCATCTGATCTAACTTCTGGAGGCAGTCAAAATGATCCTTAGAATTCTTCCCTACCTTATTCCTGTGCTGAGATACAGGCTGCTCCAACCTGCTGTAAAATGCTTGATTTCGAGAGGGAGCGAAACTAATGAAAACATTGTTGGGGTAAAACCTAAAGGGAAAGACCTAGCACCACATCCAATTTGCCATCTGATCTAACTTCTGGAGGCAGTCAAAATGATCCTTAGAATTCTTCCCTACCTTATTCCTGTGCTGAGATACAGGCTGCTCCAACCTGCTGTAAAATGCTTGATTTCGAGAGTGAGCGAAACTAATGAAAACATTGTTGGGGTAAAACCTAAAGGGAAAGACCCTAGCACCAAATCCAATTTGCCATCTGATCTAACTTCTGGAGGCAGTCAAAATGAGTATTTGAATTCTTCCCTACCTTATTCCTGTGCTGAGATACAGGCTGCTCCAACCTGCTGTAAAATGCTTGATTTCGAGAGTGAGCGAAACTAATGAAAACATTGTTGGGGTAAAACCTAAAGGGAAAGACCTAGCACCAAATCCAATTTGCCATCTGATCTAACTTCTGGAGGCAGTCAAAATGATCCTTAGAATTCTTCCCTACCTTATTCCTGTGCTGAGATACAGGCTGCTCCAACCTGCTGTAAAATGCTTGATTTTGAGAGTGAGCGAAACTAATGAAAACATTGTTGGGGTAAAACCTAAAGGGAAAGACCTAGCACCCAAATCCAATTTGCCATCTGATCTAACTTCTGGAGGCAGTCAAAATGAGTATTTGAATTCTTCCCTACCTTATTCCTGTGCTGAGATACAGGCTGCTCCAACCTGCTGTAAAATGCTTGATTTCGAGAGTGAGCGGAAACTAATGAAAACATTGTTGGGGTAAAACCTAAAGGGAAAGACCTAGCACCAAATCCAATTTGCCATCTGATCTAACTTCTGGAGGCAGTCAAAATGATCCTTAGAATTCTTCCCTACCTTATTCCTGTGCTGAGATACAGGCTGCTCCAACCTGCTGTAAAATGCTTGATTTCGAGAGTGAGCGAAACTAATGAAAACATTGTTGGGGTAAAACCTAAAGGGAAAGACCTAGCACCAAATCCAATTTGCCATCTGATCTAACTTCTGGAGGCAGTCAAAATGATCCTTAGAATTCTTCCCTACCTTATTCCTGTGCTGAGATACAGGCTGCTCCAACCTGCTGTAAAATGCTTGATTTCGAGAGTGAGCGAAACTAATGAAAACATTGTTGGGGTAAAACCTAAAGGGAAAGACCTAGCACCAAATCCAATTTGCCATCTGATCTAACTTCTGGAGGCAGTCAAAATGATCCTTAGAATTCTTCCCTACCTTATTCCTGTGCTGAGATACAGGCTGCTCCAACCTGCTGTAAAATGCTTGATTTCGAGAGTGAGCGAAACTAATGAAAACATTGTTGGGGTAAAACCTAAAGGGAAAGACCTAGCACCAAATCCAATTTGCCATCTGATCTAACTTCTGGAGGCAGTCAAAATGAGTATTTGAATTCTTCCCTACCTTATTCCTGTGCTGAGATACAGGCTGCTCCAACCTGCTGTAAAATGCTTGATTTCGAGAGTGAGCGAAACTAATGAAAACATTGTTGGGGTAAAACCTAAAGGGAAAGACCTAGCACCAAATCCAATTTGCCATCTGATCTAACTTCTGGAGGCAGTCAAAATGAGTATTTGAATTCTTCCCTACCTTATTCCTGTGCTGAGATACAGGCTGCTCCAACCTGCTGTAAAATGCTTGATTTCGAGAGTGAGCGAAACTAATGAAAACATTGTTGGGGTAAAACCTAAAGGGAAAGACCTAGCACCAAATCCAATTTGCCATCTGATCTAACTTCTGGAGGCAGTCAAAATGAGTATTTGAATTCTTCCCTACCTTATTCCTGTGCTGAGATACAGGCTGCTCCAACCTGCTGTAAAATGCTTGATTTCGAGAGTGAGCGAAACTAATGAAAACATTGTTGGGGTAAAACCTAAAGGGAAAGACCTAGCACCAAATCCAATTTGCCATCTGATCTAACTTCTGGAGGCAGTCAAAATGATCCTTAGAATTCTTCCCTACCTTATTCCTGTGCTGAGATACAGGCTGCTCCAACCTGCTGTAAAATGCTTGATTTCGAGAGGGAGCGAAACTAATGAAAACATTGTTGGGGTAAAACCTAAAGGGAAAGACCTAGCACCAAATCCAATTTGCCATCTGATCTAACTTCTGGAGGCAGTCAAAATGATCCTTAGAATTCTTCCCTACCTTATTCCTGTGCTGAGATACAGGCTGCTCCAACCTGCTGTAAAATGCTTGATTTCGAGAGTGAGCGAAACTAATGAAAACATTGTTGGGGTAAAAACCTAAAGGGAAAGACCTAGCACCAAATCCAATTTGCCATCTGATCTAACCTTCTGGAGGCAGTCAAAATGATCCTTAGAATTCTTCCCTACCTTATTCCTGTGCTGAGATACAGGCTGCTCCAACCTGCTGTAAAATGCTTGATTTCGAGAGTGAGCGAAACTAATGAAAACATTGTTGGGGTAAAACCTAAAGGGAAAGACCTAGCACCAAATCCAATTTGCCATCTGATCTAACTTCTGGAGGCAGTCAAAATGATCCTTAGAATTCTTCCCTACCTTATTCCTGTGCTGAGATACAGGCTGCTCCAACCTGCTGTAAAATGCTTGATTTCGAGAGTGAGCGAAACTAATGAAAACATTGTTGGGGTAAAACCTAAAGGGAAAGACCTAGCACCAAATCCAATTTGCCATCTGATCTAACTTCTGGAGGCAGTCAAAATGAGTATTTTGAATTCTTCCCTACCTTATTCCTGTGCTGAGATACAGGCTGCTCCAACCTGCTGTAAAATGCTTGATTTCGAGAGTGAGCGAAACTAATGAAAAACATTGTTGGGGTAAAACCTAAAGGGAAAGACCTAGCACCAAATCCAATTTGCCATCTGATCTAACTTCTGGAGGCAGTCAAAATGAGTATTTGAATTCTTCCCTACCTTATTCCTGTGCTGAGATACAGGCTGCTCTGCTGTAAAATGCTTGATTTCGAGAGTGAGCGAAACTAATGAAAACATTGTTGGGGTAAAACCTAAAGGGAAAGACCTAGCACCAAATCCAATTTGCCATCTGATCTAACTTCTGGAGGCAGTCAAAATGAGTATTTGAATTCTTCCCTACCTTATTCCTGTGCTGAGATACAGGCTGCTCCAACCTGCTGTAAAATGCTTGATTTCGAGAGTGAGCGAAACTAATGAAAACATTGTTGGGGTAAAACCTAAAGGGAAAGACCTAGCACCAAATCCAATTTGCCATCTGATCTAACTTCTGGAGGCAGTCAAAATGAGTATTTGAATTCTTCCCTACCTTATTCCTGTGCTGAGATACAGGCTGCTCCAACCTGCTGTAAAATGCTTGATTTCGAGAGTGAGCGAAACTAATGAAAACATTGTTGGGGTAAAACCTAAAGGGAAAGACCTAGCACCAAATCCAATTTGCCATCTGATCTAACTTCTGGAGGCAGTCAAAATGATCCTTAGAATTCTTCCCTACCTTATTCCTGTGCTGAGATACAGGCTGCTCCAACCTGCTGTAAAATGCTTGATTTCGAGAGTGAGCGAAACTAATGAAAACATTGTTGGGGTAAAACCTAAAGGGAAAGACCTAGCACCAAATCCAATTTGCCATCTGATCTAACTTCTGGAGGCAGTCAAAATGAGTATTTGAATTCTTCCCTACCTTATTCCTGTGCTGAGATACAGGCTGCTCCAACCTGCTGTAAAATGCTTGATTTCGAGAGGGAGCGAAACTAATGAAAACATTGTTGGGGTAAAACCTAAAGGGAAAGACCTAGCACCAAATCCAATTTGCCATCTGATCTAACTTCTGGAGGCAGTCAAAATGATCCTTAGAATTCTTCCCTACCTTATTCCTGTGCTGAGATACAGGCTGCTCCAACCTGCTGTAAAATGCTTGATTTCGAGAGTGAGCGAAACTAATGAAAACATTGTTGGGGTAAAACCTAAAGGGAAAGACCTAGCACCAAATCCAATTTGCCATCTGATCTAACTTCTGGAGGCAGTCAAAATGATCCTTAGAATTCTTCCCTACCTTATTCCTGTGCTGAGATACAGGCTGCTCCAACCTGCTGTAAAATGCTTGATTTCGAGAGTGAGCGAAACTAATGAAAACATTGTTGGGGTAAAACCTAAAGGGAAAGACCTAGCACCAAATCCAATTTGCCATCTGATCTAACTTCTGGAGGCAGTCAAAATGATCCTTAGAATTCTTCCCTACCTTATTCCTGTGCTGAGATACAGGCTGCTCCAACCTGCTGTAAAATGCTTGATTTCGAGAGTGAGCGAAACTAATGAAAACATTGTTGGGGTAAAACCTAAAGGGAAAGACCTAGCACCAAATCCAATTTGCCATCTGATCTAACTTCTGGAGGCAGTCAAAATGATCCTTAGAATTCTTCCCTACCTTATTCCTGTGCTGAGATACAGGCTGCTCCAACCTGCTGTAAAATGCTTGATTTCGAGAGTGAGCGAAACTAATGAAAACATTGTTGGGGTAAAACCTAAAGGGAAAGACCTAGCACCAAATCCAATTTGCCATCTGATCTAACTTCTGGAGGCAGTCAAAATGAGTATTTGAATTCTTCCCTACCTTATTCCTGTGCTGAGATACAGGCTGCTCCAACCTGCTGTAAAATGCTTGATTTCGAGAGTGAGCGAAACTAATGAAAACATTGTTGGGGTAAAACCTAAAGGGAAAGACCTAGCACCAAATCCAAGTTGCCATCTGATCTAACTTCTGGAGGCAGTCAAAATGAGTATTTGAATTCTTCCCTACCTTATTCCTGTGCTGAGATACAGGCTGCTCCAACCTGCTGTAAAATGCTTGATTTCGAGAGTGAGCGAAACTAATGAAAACATTGTTGGGGGTAAAACCTAAAGGGAAAGACCTAGCACCAAATCCAATTTGCCATCTGATCTAACTTCTGGAGGCAGTCAAAATGAGTATTTTGAATTCTTCCCTACCTTATTCCTGTGCTGAGATACAGGCTGCTCCAACCTGCTGTAAAATGCTTGATTTCGAGAGTGAGCGAAACTAATGAAAACATTGTTGGGGTAAAACCTAAAGGGAAAGACCTAGCACCAAATCCAATTTGCCATCTGATCTAACTTCTGGAGGCAGTCAAAATGATCCTTAGAATTCTTCCCTACCTTATTCCTGTGCTGAGATACAGGCTGCTCCAACCTGCTGTAAAATGCTTGATTTCGAGAGTGAGCGAAACTAATGAAAACATTGTTGGGGTAAAACCTAAAGGGAAAGACCTAGCACCAAATCCAATTTGCCATCTGATCTAACTTCTGGAGGCAGTCAAAATGATCCTTAGAATTCTTCCCTACCTTATTCCTGTGCTGAGATACAGGCTGCTCCAACCTGCTGTAAAATGCTTGATTTCGAGAGGGAGCGAAACTAATGAAAACATTGTTGGGGGTAAAACCTAAAGGGAAAGACCTAGCACCAAATCCAATTTGCCATCTGATCTAACTTCTGGAGGCAGTCAAAATGATCCTTAGAATTCTTCCCTACCTTATTCCTGTGCTGAGATACAGGCTGCTCCAACCTGCTGTAAAATGCTTGATTTCGAGAGTGAGCGAAACTAATGAAAACATTGTTGGGGGTAAAACCTAAAGGGAAAGACCTAGCACCAAATCCAATTTGCCATCTGATCTAACTTCTGGAGGCAGTCAAAATGATCCCTTAGAATTCTTCCCTACCTTATTCCTGTGCTGAGATACAGGCTGCTCCAACCTGCTGTAAAATGCTTGATTTCGAGAGTGAGCGAAACTAATGAAAACATTGTTGGGGTAAAACCTAAAGGGAAAGACCTAGCACCAAATCCAATTTGCCATCTGATCTAACTTCTGGAGGCAGTCAAAATGAGTATTTGAATTCTTCCCTACCTTATTCCTGTGCTGAGATACAGGCTGCTCCAACCTGCTGTAAAATGCTTGATTTCGAGAGTGAGCGAAACTAATGAAAACATTGTTGGGGTAAAACCTAAAGGGAAAGACCTAGCACCAAATCCAATTTGCCATCTGATCTAACTTCTGGAGGCAGTCAAAATGAGTATTTGAATTCTTCCCTACCTTATTCCTGTGCTGAGATACAGGCTGCTCCAACCTGCTGTAAAATGCTTGATTTCGAGAGTGAGCGAAACTAATGAAAACATTGTTGGGGTAAAACCTAAAGGGAAAGACCTAGCACCAAATCCAATTTGCCATCTGATCTAACTTCTGGAGGCAGTCAAAATGAGTATTTGAATTCTTCCCTACCTTATTCCTGTGCTGAGATACAGGCTGCTCCAACCTGCTGTAAAATGCTTGATTTCGAGAGTGAGCGAAACTAATGAAAACATTGTTGGGGTAAAACCTAAAGGGAAAGACCTAGCACCAAATCCAATTTGCCATCTGATCTAACTTCTGGAGGCAGTCAAAATGAGTATTTGAATTCTTCCCTACCTTATTCCTGTGCTGAGATACAGGCTGCTCCAACCTGCTGTAAAATGCTTGATTTCGAGAGTGAGCGAAACTAATGAAAACATTGTTGGGGTAAAACCTAAAGGGAAAGACCTAGCACCAAATCCAATTTGCCATCTGATCTAACTTCTGGAGGCAGTCAAAATGAGTATTTGAATTCTTCCCTACCTTATTCCTGTGCTGAGATACAGGCTGCTCCAACCTGCTGTAAAATGCTTGATTTCGAGAGTGAGCGAAACTAATGAAAACATTGTTGGGGTAAAACCTAAAGGGAAAGACCTAGCACCAAATCCAATTTGCCATCTGATCTAACTTCTGGAGGCAGTCAAAATGAGTATTTGAATTCTTCCCTACCTTATTCCTGTGCTGAGATACAGGCTGCTCCAACCTGCTGTAAAATGCTTGATTTCGAGAGTGAGCGAAACTAATGAAAACATTGTTGGGGTAAAACCTAAAGGGAAAGACCTAGCACCAAATCCAATTTGCCATCTGATCTAACTTCTGGAGGCAGTCAAAATGATCCTTAGAATTCTTCCCTACCTTATTCCTGTGCTGAGATACAGGCTGCTCCAACCTGCTGTAAAATGCTTGATTTCGAGTGTGAGCGAAACTAATGAAAACATTGTTGGGGTAAAACCTAAAGGGAAAGACCTAGCACCAAATCCAATTTGCCATCTGATCTAACTTCTGGAGGCAGTCAAAATGAGTATTTGAATTCTTCCCTACCTTATTCCTGTGCTGAGATACAGGCTGCTCCAACCTGCTGTAAAATGCTTGATTTCGAGAGGGAGCGAAACTAATGAAAACATTGTTGGGGTAAAACCTAAAGGGAAAGACCTAGCACCAAATCCAATTTGCCATCTGATCTAACTTCTGGAGGCAGTCAAAATGATCCTTAGAATTCTTCCCTACCTTATTCCTGTGCTGAGATACAGGCTGCTCCAACCTGCTGTAAAATGCTTGATTTCGAGAGTGAGCGAAACTAATGAAAACATTGCTGGGGTAAAACCTAAAGGGAAAGACCTAGCACCAAATCAAATTTGCCATCTGATCTAACTTCTGGAGGCAGTCAAAATGATCCTTAGAATTCTTCCCTACCTTATTCCTGTGCTGAGATACAGGCTGCTCCAACCTGCTGTAAAATGCTTGATTTCGAGAGTGAGCGAAACTAATGAAAACATTGTTGGGGTAACCTAAAGGGAAAGACCTAGCACCAAATCCAATTTGCCATCTGATCTAACTTCTGGAGGCAGTCAAAATGATCCTTAGAATTCTTCCCTACCTTATTCCTGTGCTGAGATACAGGCTGCTCCAACCTGCTGTAAAATGCTTGATTTCGAGAGTGAGCGAAACTAATGAAAACATTGTTGGGGTAAAACCTAAAGGGAAAGGCCTAGCACCAAATTCCATTGGCCATCTGATCTAACTTCTGGAGGCAGTCAAAATGATCCTTAGAATTCTTCCCTACCTTATTCCTGTGCTGAGATACAGGCTGCTCCAACCTGCTGTAAAATGCTTGATTTCGAGAGTGAGCGAAACTAATGAAAACATTGTTGGGGTAAAACCTAAAGGGAAAGACCTAGCACCAAATCCAATTTGCCATCTGATCTAACTTCTGGAGGCAGTCAAAATGATCCTTAGAATTCTTCCCTACCTTATTCCTGTGCTGAGATACAGGCTGCTCCAACCTGCTGTAAAATGCTTGATTTCGAGAGTGAGCGAAACTAATGAAAACATTGTTGGGGTAAAACCTAAAGGGAAAGACCTAGCACCAAATCCAATTTGCCATCTGATCTAACTTCTGGAGGCAGTCAAAATGAGTATTTGAATTCTTCCCTACCTTATTCCTGTGCTGAGATACAGGCTGCTCCAACCTGCTGTAAAATGCTTGATTTCGAGAGTGAGCGAAACTAATGAAAACATTGTTGGGGTAAAACCTAAAGGGAAAGACCTAGCACCAAATCCAATTTGCCATCTGATCTAACTTCTGGAGGCAGTCAAAATGATCCTTAGAATTCTTCCCTACCTTATTCCTGTGCTGAGATACAGGCTGCTCCAACCTGCTGTAAAATGCTTGATTTCGAGAGTGAGCGAAACTAATGAAAACATTGTTGGGGTAAAAACCTAAAGGGAAAGACCTAGCACCAAATCCAATTTTGCCATCTGATCTAACTTCTGGAGGCAGTCAAAATGATCCTTAGAATTCTTCCCTACCTTATTCCTGTGCTGAGATACAGGCTGCTCCAACCTGCTGTAAAATGCTTGATTTCGAGAGTGAGCGAAACTAATGAAAACATTGTTGGGGTAAAACCTAAAGGGAAAGACCTAGCACCAAATCCAATTTGCCATCTGATCTAACTTCTGGAGGCAGTCAAAATGAGTATTTGAATTCTTCCCTACCTTATTCCTGTGCTGAGATACAGGCTGCTCCAACCTGCTGTAAAATGCTTGATTTCGAGAGTGAGCGAAACTAATGAAAACATTGTTGGGGTAAAACCTAAAGGGAAAGACCTAGCACCAAATCCAATTTGCCATCTGATCTAACTTCTGGAGGCAGTCAAAATGATCCTTAGAATTCTTCCCTACCTTATTCCTGTGCTGAGATACAGGCTGCTCCAACCTGCTGTAAAATGCTTGATTTCGAGAGTGAGCGAAACTAATGAAAACATTGTTGGGGTAAAACCTAAAGGGAAAGACCTAGCACCAAATCCAATTTGCCATCTGATCTAACTTCTGGAGGCAGTCAAAATGAGTATTTGAATTCTTCCCTACCTTATTCCTGTGCTGAGATACAGGCTGCTCCAACCTGCTGTAAAATGCTTGATTTCGAGAGTGAGCGAAACTAATGAAAACATTGTTGGGGTAAAACCTAAAGGGAAAGACCTAGCACCAAATCCAATTTGCCATCTGATCTAACTTCTGGAGGCAGTCAAAATGAGTATTTGAATTCTTCCCTACCTTATTCCTGTGCTGAGATACAGGCTGCTCCAACCTGCTGTAAAATGCTTGATTTCGAGAGTGAGCGAAACTAATGAAAACATTGTTGGGGTAAAACCTAAAGGGAAAGACCTAGCACCAAATCCGATTTGCCATCTGATCTAACTTCTGGAGGCAGTCAAAATGAGTATTTGAATTCTTCCCTACCTTATTCCTGTGCTGAGATACAGGCTGCTCCAACCTGCTGTAAAATGCTTGATTTCGAGAGTGAGCGAAACTAATGAAAACATTGTTGGGGTAAAACCTAAAGGGAAAGACCTAGCACCAAATCCAATTTGCCATCTGATCTAACTTCTGGAGGCAGTCAAAATGAGTATTTGAATTCTTCCCTACCTTATTCCTGTGCTGAGATACAGGCTGCTCCAACCTGCTGTAAAATGCTTGATTTCGAGAGTGAGCGAAACTAATGAAAACATTGTTGGGGTAAAACCTAAAGGGAAAGACCTAGCACCAAATCCAATTTGCCATCTGATCTAACTTCTGGAGGCAGTCAAAATGATCCTTAGAATTCTTCCCTACCTTATTCCTGTGCTGAGATACAGGCTGCTCCAACCTGCTGTAAAATGCTTGATTTCGAGAGTGAGCGAAACTAATGAAAACATTGTTGGGGTAAAACCTAAAGGGAAAGACCTAGCACCAAATCCAATTTGCCATCTGATCTAACTTCTGGAGGCAGTCAAAATGAGTATTTGAATTCTTCCCTACCTTATTCCTGTGCTGAGATACAGGCTGCTCCAACCTGCTGTAAAATGCTTGATTTCGAGAGGGAGCGAAACTAATGAAAACATTGTTGGGGTAAAACCTAAAGGGAAAGACCTAGCACCAAATCCAATTTGCCATCTGATCTAACTTCTGGAGGCAGTCAAAATGATCCTTAGAATTCTTCCCTACCTTATTCCTGTGCTGAGATACAGGCTGCTCCAACCTGCTGTAAAATGCTTGATTTCGAGAGTGAGCGAAACTAATGAAAACATTGTTGGGGTAAAACCTAAAGGGAAAGACCTAGCACCAAATCCAATTTGCCATCTGATCTAACTTCTGGAGGCAGTCAAAATGATCCTTAGAATTCTTCCCTACCTTATTCCTGTGCTGAGATACAGGCTGCTCCAACCTGCTGTAAAATGCTTGATTTCGAGAGTGAGCGAAACTAATGAAAACATTGTTGGGGTAAAACCTAAAGGGAAAGACCTAGCACCAAATCCAATTTGCCATCTGATCTAACTTCTGGAGGCAGTCAAAATGATCCTTAGAATTCTTCCCTACCTTATTCCTGTGCTGAGATACAGGCTGCTCCAACCTGCTGTAAAATGCTTGATTTCGAGAGTGAGCGAAACTAATGAAAACATTGTTGGGGTAAAACCTAAAGGGAAAGACCTAGCACCAAATCCAATTTGCCATCTGATCTAACTTCTGGAGGCAGTCAAAATGAGTATTTGAATTCTTCCCTACCTTATTCCTGTGCTGAGATACAGGCTGCTCCAACCTGCTGTAAAATGCTTGATTTCGAGAGGGAGCGAAACTAATGAAAACATTGTTGGGGTAAAACCTAAAGGGAAAGACCTAGCACCAAATCCAATTTGCCATCTGATCTAACTTCTGGAGGCAGTCAAAATGAGTATTTGAATTCTTCCCTACCTTATTCCTGTGCTGAGATACAGGCTGCTCCAACCTGCTGTAAAATGCTTGATTTCGAGAGTGAGCGAAACTAATGAAAACATTGTTGGGGTAAAACCTAAAGGGAAAGACCTAGCACCAAATCCAATTTGCCATCTGATCTAACTTCTGGAGGCAGTCAAAATGAGTATTTGAATTCTTCCCTACCTTATTCCTGTGCTGAGATACAGGCTGCTCCAACCTGCTGTAAAAATGCTTGATTTCGAGAGTGAGCGAAACTAATGAAAACATTGTTGGGGTAAAACCTAAAGGGAAAGACCTAGCACCAAATCCAATTTGCCATCTGATCTAACTTCTGGAGGCAGTCAAAATGATCCTTAGAATTCTTCCCTACCTTATTCCTGTGCTGAGATACAGGCTGCTCCAACCTGCTGTAAAATGCTTGATTTCGAGAGTGAGCGAAACTAATGAAAACATTGTTGGGGTAAAACCTAAAGGGAAAGACCTAGCACCAAATCCAATTTGCCATCTGATCTAACTTCTGGAGGCAGTCAAAATGATCCTTAGAATTCTTCCCTACCTTATTCCTGTGCTGAGATACAGGCTGCTCCAACCTGCTGTAAAATGCTTGATTTCGAGAGTGAGCGAAACTAATGAAAACATTGTTGGGGTAAAACCTAAAGGGAAAGACCTAGCACCAAATCCAATTTGCCATCTGATCTAACTTCTGGAGGCAGTCAAAATGAGTATTTGAATGCTTCCCTACCTTATTCCTGTGCTGAGATACAGGCTGCTCCAACCTGCTGTAAAATGCTTGATTTCGAGAGTGAGCGAAACTAATGAAAACATTGTTAGGGTAAAACCTAAAGGGAAAGACCTAGCACCAAATCCAATTTGCCATCTGATCTAACTTCTGGAGGCAGTCAAAATGATCCTTAGAATTCTTCCCTACCTTATTCCTGTGCTGAGATACAGGCTGCTCCAACCTGCTGTAAAATGCTTGATTTCGAGAGTGAGCGAAACTAATGAAAACATTGTTGGGGTAAAACCTAAAGGGAAAGACCTAGCACCAAATCCAATTTGCCATCTGATCTAACTTCTGGAGGCAGTCAAAATGATCCTTAGAATTCTTCCCTACCTTATTCCTGTGCTGAGATACAGGCTGCTCCAACCTGCTGTAAAATGCTTGATTTCGAGAGTGAGCGAAACTAATGAAAACATTGTTGGGGTAAAACCTAAAGGGAAAGACCTAGCACCAAATCCAATTTGCCATCTGATCTAACTTCTGGAGGCAGTCAAAATGATCCTTAGAATTCTTCCCTACCTTATTCCTGTGCTGAGATACAGGCTGCTCCAACCTGCTGTAAAATGCTTGATTTCGAGAGTGAGCGAAACTAATGAAAACATTGTTGGGGTAAAACCTAAAGGGAAAGACCTAGCACCAAATCCAATTTGCCATCTGATCTAACTTCTGGAGGCAGTCAAAATGAGTATTTGAATTCTTCCCTACCTTATTCCTGTGCTGAGATACAGGCTGCTCCAACCTGCTGTAAAATGCTTGATTTCGAGAGTGAGCGAAACTAATGAAACCATTGTTGGGGTAAAACCTAAAGGGAAAGACCTAGCACCAAATCCAATTTGCCATCTGATCTAACTTCTGGAGGCAGTCAAAATGATCCTTAGAATTCTTCCCTACCTTATTCCTGTGCTGAGATACAGGCTGCTCCAACCTGCTGTAAAATGCTTGATTTCGAGAGTGAGCGAAACTAATGAAAACATTGTTGGGGTAAAACCTAAAGGGAAAGACCTAGCACCAAATCCAATTTGCCATCTGATCTAACTTCTGGAGGCAGTCAAAATGATCCTTAGAATTCTTCCCTACCTTATTCCTGTGCTGAGATACAGGCTGCTCCAACCTGCTGTAAAATGCTTGATTTCGAGAGTGAGCGAAACTAATGAAAACATTGTTGGGGTAAAACCTAAAGGGAAAGACCTAGCACCAAATCCAATTTGCCATCTGATCTAACTTCTGGAGGCAGTCAAAATGATCCTTAGAATTCTTCCCTACCTTATTCCTGTGCTGAGATACAGGCTGCTCCAACCTGCTGTAAAATGCTTGATTTCGAGAGTGAGCGAAACTAATGAAAACATTGTTGGGGTAAAACCTAAAGGGAAAGACCTAGCACCAAATCCAATTTGCCATCTGATCTAACTTCTGGAGGCAGTCAAAATGAGTATTTGAATTCTTCCCTACCTTATTCCTGTGCTGAGATACAGGCTGCTCCAACCTGCTGTAAAATGCTTGATTTCGAGAGTGAGCGAAACTAATGAAAACATTGTTGGGGTAAAACCTAAAGGGAAAGACCTAGCACCAAATCCAATTTGCCATCTGATCTAACTTCTGGAGGCAGTCAAAATGATCCTTAGAATTCTTCCCTACCTTATTCCTGTGCTGAGATACAGGCTGCTCCAACCTGCTGTAAAATGCTTGATTTTGAGAGTGAGCGAAACTAATGAAAACATTGTTGGGGTAAAACCTAAAGGGAAAGACCTAGCACCAAATCCAATTTGCCATCTGATCTAACTTCTGGAGGCAGTCAAAATGATCCTTAGAATTCTTCCCTACCTTATTCCTGTGCTGAGATACAGGCTGCTCCAACCTGCTGTAAAATGCTTGATTTCGAGAGTGAGCGAAACTAATGAAAACATTGTTGGGGTAAAACCTAAAGGGAAAGACCTAGCACCAAATCCAATTTGCCATCTGATCTAACTTCTGGAGGCAGTCAAAATGATCCTTAGAATTCTTCCCTACCTTATTCCTGTGCTGAGATACAGGCTGCTCCAACCTGCTGTAAAATGCTTGATTTCGAGAGTGAGCGAAACTAATGAAAACATTGTTGGGGTAAAACCTAAAGGGAAAGACCTAGCACCAAATCCAATTTGCCATCTGATCTAACTTCTGGAGGCAGTCAAAATGAGTATTTGAATTCTTCCCTACCTTATTCCTGTGCTGAGATACAGGCTGCTCCAACCTGCTGTAAAATGCTTGATTTCGAGAGTGAGCGAAACTAATGAAAACATTGTTGGGGTAAAACCTAAAGGGAAAGACCTAGCACCAAATCCAATTTGCCATCTGATCTAACTTCTGGAGGCAGTCAAAATGATCCTTAGAATTCTTCCCTACCTTATTCCTGTGCTGAGATACAGGCTGCTCCAACCTGCTGTAAAATGCTTGATTTCGAGAGTGAGCGAAACTAATGAAAACATTGTTGGGGTAAAACCTAAAGGGAAAGACCTAGCACCACATCCAATTTGCCATCTGATCTAACTTCTGGAGGCAGTCAAAATGATCCTTAGAATTCTTCCCTACCTTATTCCTGTGCTGAGATACAGGCTGCTCCAACCTGCTGTAAAATGCTTGATTTCGAGAGTGAGCGAAACTAATGAAAACATTGTTGGGGTAAAACCTAAAGGGAAAGACCTAGCACCAAATCCAATTTGCCATCTGATCTAACTTCTGGAGGCAGTCAAAATGATCCTTAGAATTCTTCCCTACCTTATTCCTGTGCTGAGATACAGGCTGCTCCAACCTGCTGTAAAATGCTTGATTTCGAGAGTGAGCGAAACTAACGAAAACATTGTTGGGGTAAAACCTAAAGGGAAAGACCTAGCACCAAATCCAATTTGCCATCTGATCTAACTTCTGGAGGCAGTCAAAATGATCCTTAGAATTCTTCCCTACCTTATTCCTGTGCTGAGATACAGGCTGCTCCAACCTGCTGTAAAATGCTTGATTTTGAGAGTGAGCGAAACTAATGAAAACATTGTTGGGGTAAAACCTAAAGGGAAAGACCTAGCACCAAATCCAATTTGCCATCTGATCTAACTTCTGGAGGCAGTCAAAATGATCCTTAGAATTCTTCCCTACCTTATTCCTGTGCTGAGATACAGGCTGCTCCAACCTGCTGTAAAATGCTTGATTTCGAGAGTGAGCGAAACTAATGAAAACATTGTTGGGGTAAAACCTAAAGGGAAAGACCTAGCACCAAATCCAATTTGCCATCTGATCTAACTTCTGGAGGCAGTCAAAATGATCCTTAGAATTCTTCCCTACCTTATTCCTGTGCTGAGATACAGGCTGCTCCAACCTGCTGTAAAATGCTTGATTTCGAGAGTGAGCGAAACTAATGAAAACATTGTTGGGGTAAAACCTAAAGGGAAAGACCTAGCACCAAATCCAATTTGCCATCTGATCTAACTTCTGGAGGCAGTCAAAATGAGTATTTGAATTCTTCCCTACCTTATTCCTGTGCTGAGATACAGGCTGCTCCAACCTGCTGTAAAATGCTTGATTTCGAGAGTGAGCGAAACTAATGAAAACATTGTTGGGGTAAAACCTAAAGGGAAAGACCTAGCACCAAATCCAATTTGCCATCTGATCTAACTTCTGGAGGCAGTCAAAATGATCCTTAGAATTCTTCCCTACCTTATTCCTGTGCTGAGATACAGGCTGCTCCAACCTGCTGTAAAATGCTTGATTTCGAGAGTGAGCGAAACTAATGAAAACATTGTTGGGGTAAAACCTAAAGGGAAAGACCTAGCACCACATCCAATTTGCCATCTGATCTAACTTCTGGAGGCAGTCAAAATGATCCTTAGAATTCTTCCCTACCTTATTCCTGTGCTGAGATACAGGCTGCTCCAACCTGCTGTAAAATGCTTGATTTCGAGAGTGAGCGAAACTAATGAAAACATTGTTGGGGTAAAACCTAAAGGGAAAGACCTAGCACCAAATCCAATTTGCCATCTGATCTAACTTCTGGAGGCAGTCAAAATGATCCTTAGAATTCTTCCCTACCTTATTCCTGTGCTGAGATACAGGCTGCTCCAACCTGCTGTAAAATGCTTGATTTCGAGAGTGAGCGAAACTAATGAAAACATTGTTGGGGTAAAACCTAAAGGGAAAGACCTAGCACCAAATCCAATTTGCCATCTGATCTAACTTCTGGAGGCAGTCAAAATGATCCTTAGAATTCTTCCCTACCTTATTCCTGTGCTGAGATACAGGCTGCTCCAACCTGCTGTAAAATGCTTGATTTCGAGAGTGAGCGAAACTAATGAAAACATTGTTGGGGTAAAACCTAAAGGGAAAGACCTAGCACCAAATCCAATTTGCCATCTGATCTAACTTCTGGAGGCAGTCAAAATGAGTATTTGAATTCTTCCCTACCTTATTCCTGTGCTGAGATACAGGCTGCTCCAACCTGCTGTAAAATGCTTGATTTCGAGAGTGAGCGAAACTAATGAAAACATTGTTGGGGTAAAACCTAAAGGGAAAGACCTAGCACCAAATCCAATTTGCCATCTGATCTAACTTCTGGAGGCAGTCAAAATGATCCTTAGAATTCTTCCCTACCTTATTCCTGTGCTGAGATACAGGCTGCTCCAACCTGCTGTAAAATGCTTGATTTCGAGAGTGAGCGAAACTAATGAAAACATTGTTGGGGTAAAACCTAAAGGGAAAGACCTAGCACCAAATCCAATTTGCCATCTGATCTAACTTCTGGAGGCAGTCAAAATGATCCTTAGAATTCTTCCCTACCTTATTCCTGTGCTGAGATACAGGCTGCTCCAACCTGCTGTAAAATGCTTGATTTCGAGAGTGAGCGAAACTAATGAAAACATTGTTGGGGTAAAACCTAAAGGGAAAGACCTAGCACCAAATCCAATTTGCCATCTGATCTAACTTCTGGAGGCAGTCAAAATGAGTATTTGAATTCTTCCCTACCTTATTCCTGTGCTGAGATACAGGCTGCTCCAACCTGCTGTAAAATGCTTGATTTCGAGAGGGAACGAAACTAATGAAAACATTGTTGGGGTAAAACCTAAAGGGAAAGACCTAGCACCAAATCCAATTTGCCATCTGATCTAACTTCTGGAGGCAGTCAAAATGAGTATTTGAATTCTTCCCTACCTTATTCCTGTGCTGAGATACAGGCTGCTCCAACCTGCTGTAAAATGCTTGATTTCGAGAGTGAGCGAAACTAATGAAAACATTGTTGGGGTAAAACCTAAAGGGAAAGACCTAGCACCAAATCCAATTTGCCATCTGATCTAACTTCTGGAGGCAGTCAAAATGAGTATTTGAATTCTTCCCTACCTTATTCCTGTGCTGAGATACAGGCTGCTCCAACCTGCTGTAAAATGCTTGATTTCGAGAGTGAGCGAAACTAATGAAAACATTGTTGGGGTAAAACCTAAAGGGAAAGACCTAGCACCAAATCCAATTTGCCATCTGATCTAACTTCTGGAGGCAGTCAAAATGATCCTTAGAATTCTTCCCTACCTTATTCCTGTGCTGAGATACAGGCTGCTCCAACCTGCTGTAAAATGCTTGATTTCGAGAGTGAGCGAAACTAATGAAAACATTGTTGGGGTAAAACCTAAAGGGAAAGACCTAGCACCAAATCCAATTTGCCATCTGATCTAACTTCTGGAGGCAGTCAAAATGATCCTTAGAATTCTTCCCTACCTTATTCCTGTGCTGAGATACAGGCTGCTCCAACCTGCTGTAAAATGCTTGATTTCGAGAGTGAGCGAAACTAATGAAAACATTGTTGGGGTAAAACCTAAAGGGAAAGACCTAGCACCAAATCCAATTTGCCATCTGATCTAACTTCTGGAGGCAGTCAAAATGAGTATTTGAATTCTTCCCTACCTTATTCCTGTGCTGAGATACAGGCTGCTCCAACCTGCTGTAAAATGCTTGATTTCGAGAGGGAGCGAAACTAATGAAAACATTGTTGGGGTAAAACCTAAAGGGAAAGACCTAGCACCAAATCCAATTTGCCATCTGATCTAACTTCTGGAGGCAGTCAAAATGAGTATTTGAATTCTTCCCTACCTTATTCCTGTGCTGAGATACAGGCTGCTCCAACCTGCTGTAAAATGCTTGATTTCGAGAGGGAGCGAAACTAATGAAAACATTGTTGGGGTAAAACCTAAAGGGAAAGACCTTGCACCAAATCCAATTTGCCATCTGATCTAACTTCTGGAGGCAGTCAAAATGAGTATTTGAATTCTTCCCTACCTTATTCCTGTGCTGAGATACAGGCTGCTCCAACCTGCTGTAAAATGCTTGATTTCGAGAGTGAGCGAAACTAATGAAAACATTGTTGGGGTAAAACCTAAAGGGAAAGACCTAGCACCAAATCCAATTTGCCATCTGATCTAACTTCTGGAGGCAGTCAAAATGATCCTTAGAATTCTTCCCTACCTTATTCCTGTGCTGAGATACAGGCTGCTCCAACCTGCTGTAAAATGCTTGATTTCGAGAGTGAGCGAAACTAATGAAAACATTGTTGGGGTAAAACCTAAAGGGAAAGACCTAGCACCACATCCAATTTGCCATCTGATCTAACTTCTGGAGGCAGTCAAAATGATCCTTAGAATTCTTCCCTACCTTATTCCTGTGCTGAGATACAGGCTGCTCCAACCTGCTGTAAAATGCTTGATTTCGAGAGTGAGCGAAACTAATGAAAACATTGTTGGGGTAAAACCTAAAGGGAAAGACCTAGCACCAAATCCAATTTGCCATCTGATCTAACTTCTGGAGGCAGTCAAAATGATCCTTAGAATTCTTCCCTACCTTATTCCTGTGCTGAGATACAGGCTGCTCCAACCTGCTGTAAAATGCTTGATTTCGAGAGTGAGCGAAACTAATGAAAACATTGTTGGGGTAAAACCTAAAGGGAAAGACCTAGCACCAAATCCAATTTGCCATCTGATCTAACTTCTGGAGGCAGTCAAAATGAGTGTTTGAATTCTTCCCTACCTTATTCCTGTGCTGAGATACAGGCTGCTCCAACCTGCTGTAAAATGCTTGATTTCGAGAGTGAGCGAAACTAATGAAAACATTGTTGGGGTAAAACCTAAAGGGAAAGACCTAGCACCAAATCCAATTTGCCATCTGATCTAACTTCTGGAGGCAGTCAAAATGATCCTTAGAATTCTTCCCTACCTTATTCCTGTGCTGAGATACAGGCTGCTCCAACCTGCTGTAAAATGCTTGATTTCGAGAGTGAGCGAAACTAATGAAAACATTGTTGGGGTAAAACCTAAAGGGAAAGACCTAGCACCACATCCAATTTGCCATCTGATCTAACTTCTGGAGGCAGTCAAAATGATCCTTAGAATTCTTCCCTACCTTATTCCTGTGCTGAGATACAGGCTGCTCCAACCTGCTGTAAAATGCTTGATTTCGAGAGTGAGCGAAACTAATGAAAACATTGTTGGGGTAAAACCTAAAGGGAAAGACCTAGCACCAAATCCAATTTGCCATCTGATCTAACTTCTGGAGGCAGTCAAAATGAGTATTTGAATTCTTCCCTACCTTATTCCTGTGCTGAGATACAGGCTGCTCCAACCTGCTGTAAAATGCTTGATTTCGAGAGTGAGCGAAACTAATGAAAACATTGTTGGGGTAAAACCTAAAGGGAAAGACCTAGCACCAAATCCAATTTGCCATCTGATCTAACTTCTGGAGGCAGTCAAAATGAGTATTTGAATTCTTCCCTACCTTATTCCTGTGCTGAGATACAGGCTGCTCCAACCTGCGGTAAAATGCTTGATTTCGAGAGGGAGCGAAACTAATGAAAACATTGTTGGGGTAAAACCTAAAGGGAAAGACCTAGCACCAAATCCAATTTGCCATCTGATCTAACTTCTGGAGGCAGTCAAAATGAGTATTTGAATTCTTCCCTACCTTATTCCTGTGCTGAGATACAGGCTGCTCCAACCTGCTGTAAAATGCTTGATTTCGAGAGTGAGCGAAACTAATGAAAACATTGTTGGGGTAAAACCTAAAGGGAAAGACCTAGCACCAAATCCAATTTGCCATCTGATCTAACTTCTGGAGGCAGTCAAAATGATCCTTAGAATTCTTCCCTACCTTATTCCTCTGCTGAGATACAGGCTGCTCCAACCTGCTGTAAAATGCTTGATTTCGAGAGGGAGCGAAACTAATGAAAACATTGTTGGGGTAAAACCTAAAGGGAAAGACCTAGCACCAAATCCAATTTGCCATCTGATCTAACTTCTGGAGGCAGTCAAAATGATCCTTAGAATTCTTCCCTACCTTATTCCTGTGCTGAGATACAGGCTGCTCCAACCTGCTGTAAAATGCTTGATTTCGAGAGTGAGCGAAACTAATGAAAACATTGTTGGGGTAAAACCTAAAGGGAAAGACCTAGCACCAAATCCAATTTGCCATCTGATCTAACTTCTGGAGGCAGTCAAAATGATCCTTAGAATTCTTCCCTACCTTATTCCTGTGCTGAGATACAGGCTGCTCCAACCTGCTGTAAAATGCTTGATTTCGAGAGTGAGCGAAACTAATGAAAACATTGTTGGGGTAAAACCTAAAGGGAAAGACCTAGCACCAAATCCAATTTGCCATCTGATCTAACTTCTGGAGGCAGTCAAAATGATCCTTAGAATTCTTCCCTACCTTATTCCTGTGCTGAGATACAGGCTGCTCCAACCTGCTGTAAAATGTTTGATTTCGAGAGTGAGCGAAACTAATGAAAACATTGTTGGGGTAAAACCTAAAGGGAAAGACCTAGCACCAAATCCAATTTGCCATCTGATCTAACTTCTGGAGGCAGTCAAAATGATCCTTAGAATTCTTCCCTACCTTATTCCTGTGCTGAGATACAGGCTGCTCCAACCTGCTGTAAAATGCTTGATTTCGAGAGTGAGCGAAACTAATGAAAACATTGTTGGGGTAAAACCTAAAGGGAAAGACCTAGCACCAAATCCAATTTGCCATCTGATCTAACTTCTGGAGGCAGTCAAAATGATCCTTAGAATTCTTCCCTACCTTATTCCTGTGCTGAGATACAGGCTGCTCCAACCTGCTGTAAAATGCTTGATTTCGAGAGTGAGCGAAACTAATGAAAACATTGTTGGGGTAAAACCTAAAGGGAAAGACCTAGCACCACATCCAATTTGCCATCTGATCTAACTTCTGGAGGCAGTCAAAATGATCCTTAGAATTCTTCCCTACCTTATTCCTGTGCTGAGATACAGGCTGCTCCAACCTGCTGTAAAATGCTTGATTTCGAGAGTGAGCGAAACTAATGAAAACATTGTTGGGGTAAAACCTAAAGGGAAAGACCTAGCACCAAATCCAATTTGCCATCTGATCTAACTTCTGGAGGCAGTCAAAATGAGTATTTGAATTCTTCCCTACCTTATTCCTGTGCTGAGATACAGGCTGCTCCAACCTGCTGTAAAATGCTTGATTTCGAGAGTGAGCGAAACTAATGAAAACATTGTTGGGGTAAAACCTAAAGGGAAAGACCTAGCACCAAATCCAATTTGCCATCTGATCTAACTTCTGGAGGCAGTCAAAATGATCCTTAGAATTCTTCCCTACCTTATTCCTGTGCTGAGATACAGGCTGCTCCAACCTGCTGTAAAATGCTTGATTTTGAGAGTGAGCGAAACTAATGAAAACATTGTTGGGGTAAAACCTAAAGGGAAAGACCTAGCACCAAATCCAATTTGCCATCTGATCTAACTTCTGGAGGCAGTCAAAATGATCCTTAGAATTCTTCCCTACCTTATTCCTGTGCTGAGATACAGGCTGCTCCAACCTGCTGTAAAATGCTTGATTTCGAGAGTGAGCGAAACTAATGAAAACATTGTTGGGGTAAAACCTAAAGGGAAAGACCTAGCACCAAATCCAATTTGCCATCTGATCTAACTTCTGGAGGCAGTCAAAATGATCCTTAGAATTCTTCCCTACCTTATTCCTGTGCTGAGATACAGGCTGCTCCAACCTGCTGTAAAATGCTTGATTTCGAGAGTGAGCGAAACTAATGAAAACATTGTTGGGGTAAAACCTAAAGGGAAAGACCTAGCACCAAATCCAATTTGCCATCTGATCTAACTTCTGGAGGCAGTCAAAATGAGTATTTGAATTCTTCCCTACCTTATTCCTGTGCTGAGATACAGGCTGCTCCAACCTGCTGTAAAATGCTTGATTTCGAGAGTGAGCGAAACTAATGAAAACATTGTTGGGGTAAAACCTAAAGGGAAAGACCTAGCACCAAATCCAATTTGCCATCTGATCTAACTTCTGGAGGCAGTCAAAATGATCCTTAGAATTCTTCCCTACCTTATTCCTGTGCTGAGATACAGGCTGCTCCAACCTGCTGTAAAATGCTTGATTTCGAGAGTGAGCGAAACTAATGAAAACATTGTTGGGGTAAAACCTAAAGGGAAAGACCTAGCACCAAATCCAATTTGCCATCTGATCTAACTTCTGGAGGCAGTCAAAATGATCCTTAGAATTCTTCCCTACCTTATTCCTGTGCTGAGATACAGGCTGCTCCAACCTGCTGTAAAATGCTTGATTTCGAGAGTGAGCGAAACTAATGAAAACATTGTTGGGGTAAAACCTAAAGGGAAAGACCTAGCACCAAATCCAATTTGCCATCTGATCTAACTTCTGGAGGCAGTCAAAATGAGTATTTGAATTCTTCCCTACCTTATTCCTGTGCTGAGATACAGGCTGCTCCAACCTGCTGTAAAATGCTTGATTTCGAGAGTGAGCGAAACTAATGAAAACATTGTTGGGGTAAAACCTAAAGGGAAAGACCTAGCACCAAATCCAATTTGCCATCTGATCTAACTTCTGGAGGCAGTCAAAATGATCCTTAGAATTCTTCCCTACCTTATTCCTGTGCTGAGATACAGGCTGCTCCAACCTGCTGTAAAATGCTTGATTTCGAGAGTGAGCGAAACTAATGAAAACATTGTTGGGGTAAAACCTAAAGGGAAAGACCTAGCACCAAATCCAATTTGCCATCTGATCTAACTTCTGGAGGCAGTCAAAATGAGTATTTGAATTCTTCCCTACCTTATTCCTGTGCTGAGATACAGGCTGCTCCAACCTGCTGTAAAATGCTTGATTTCGAGAGTGAGCGAAACTAATGAAAACATTGTTGGGGTAAAACCTAAAGGGAAAGACCTAGCACCAAATCCAATTTGCCATCTGATCTAACTTCTGGAGGCAGTCAAAATGATCCTTAGAATTCTTCCCTACCTTATTCCTGTGCTGAGATACAGGCTGCTCCAACCTGCTGTAAAATGCTTGATTTTGAGAGTGAGCGAAACTAATGAAAACATTGTTGGGGTAAAACCTAAAGGGAAAGACCTAGCACCAAATCCAATTTGCCATCTGATCTAACTTCTGGAGGCAGTCAAAATGAGTATTTGAATTCTTCCCTACCTTATTCCTGTGCTGAGATACAGGCTGCTCCAACCTGCTGTAAAATGCTTGATTTCGAGAGTGAGCGAAACTAATGAAAACATTGTTGGGGTAAAACCTAAAGGGAAAGACCTAGCACCAAATCCAATTTGCCATCTGATCTAACTTCTGGAGGCAGTCAAAATGATCCTTAGAATTCTTCCCTACCTTATTCCTGTGCTGAGATACAGGCTGCTCCAACCTGCTGTAAAATGCTTGATTTCGAGAGTGAGCGAAACTAATGAAAACATTGTTGGGGTAAAACCTAAAGGGAAAGACCTAGCACCAAATCCAATTTGCCATCTGATCTAACTTCTGGAGGCAGTCAAAATGATCCTTAGAATTCTTCCCTACCTTATTCCTGTGCTGAGATACAGGCTGCTCCAACCTGCTGTAAAATGCTTGATTTCGAGAGTGAGCGAAACTAATGAAAACATTGTTGGGGTAAAACCTAAAGGGAAAGACCTAGCACCAAATCCAATTTGCCATCTGATCTAACTTCTGGAGGCAGTCAAAATGAGTATTTGAATTCTTCCCTACCTTATTCCTGTGCTGAGATACAGGCTGCTCCAACCTGCTGTAAAATGCTTGATTTCGAGAGTGAGCGAAACTAATGAAAACATTGTTGGGGTAAAACCTAAAGGGAAAGACCTAGCACCAAATCCAATTTGCCATCTGATCTAACTTCTGGAGGCAGTCAAAATGAGTATTTGAATTCTTCCCTACCTTATTCCTGTGCTGAGATACAGGCTGCTCCAACCTGCTGTAAAATGCTTGATTTCGAGAGTGAGCGAAACTAATGAAAACATTGTTGGGGTAAAACCTAAAGGGAAAGACCTAGCACCAAATCCAATTTGCCATCTGATCTAACTTCTGGAGGCAGTCAAAATGAGTATTTGAATTCTTCCCTACCTTATTCCTGTGCTGAGATACAGGCTGCTCCAACCTGCTGTAAAATGCTTGATTTCGAGAGTGAGCGAAACTAATGAAAACATTGTTGGGGTAAAACCTAAAGGGAAAGACCTAGCACCAAATCCAATTTGCCATCTGATCTAACTTCTGGAGGCAGTCAAAATGAGTATTTGAATTCTTCCCTACCTTATTCCTGTGCTGAGATACAGGCTGCTCCAACCTGCTGTAAAATGCTTGATTTCGAGAGTGAGCGAAACTAATGAAAACATTGTTGGGGTAAAACCTAAAGGGAAAGACCTAGCACCAAATCCAATTTGCCATCTGATCTAACTTCTGGAGGCAGTCAAAATGATCCTTAGAATTCTTCCCTACCTTATTCCTGTGCTGAGATACAGGCTGCTCCAACCTGCTGTAAAATGCTTGATTTCGAGAGTGAGCGAAACTAATGAAAACATTGTTGGGGTAAAACCTAAAGGGAAAGACCTAGCACCAAATCCAATTTGCCATCTGATCTAACTTCTGGAGGCAGTCAAAATGAGTATTTGAATTCTTCCCTACCTTATTCCTGTGCTGAGATACAGGCTGCTCCAACCTGCTGTAAAATGCTTGATTTCGAGAGGGAGCGAAACTAATGAAAACATTGTTGGGGTAAAACCTAAAGGGAAAGACCTAGCACCAAATCCAATTTGCCATCTGATCTAACTTCTGGAGGCAGTCAAAATGATCCTTAGAATTCTTCCCTACCTTATTCCTGTGCTGAGATACAGGCTGCTCCAACCTGCTGTAAAATGCTTGATTTCGAGAGTGAGCGAAACTAATGAAAACATTGTTGGGGTAAAACCTAAAGGGAAAGACCTAGCACCAAATCCAATTTGCCATCTGATCTAACTTCTGGAGGCAGTCAAAATGATCCTTAGAATTCTTCCCTACCTTATTCCTGTGCTGAGATACAGGCTGCTCCAACCTGCTGTAAAATGCTTGATTTCGAGAGGGAGCGAAACTAATGAAAACATTGTTGGGGTAAAACCTAAAGGGAAAGACCTAGCACCAAATCCAATTTGCCATCTGATCTAACTTCTGGAGGCAGTCAAAATGATCCTTAGAATTCTTCCCTACCTTATTCCTGTGCTGAGATACAGGCTGCTCCAACCTGCTGTAAAATGCTTGATTTCGAGAGTGAGCGAAACTAATGAAAACATTGTTGGGGTAAAACCTAAAGGGAAAGACCTAGCACCAAATCCAATTTGCCATCTGATCTAACTTCTGGAGGCAGTCAAAATGATCCTTAGAATTCTTCCCTACCTTATTCCTGTGCTGAGATACAGGCTGCTCCAACCTGCTGTAAAATGCTTGATTTCGAGAGTGAGCGAAACTAATGAAAACATTGTTGGGGTAAAACCTAAAGGGAAAGACCTAGCACCAAATCCAATTTGCCATCTGATCTAACTTCTGGAGGCAGTCAAAATGAGTATTTGAATTCTTCCCTACCTTATTCCTGTGCTGAGATACAGGCTGCTCCAACCTGCTGTAAAATGCTTGATTTCGAGAGGGAGCGAAACTAATGAAAACATTGTTGGGGTAAAACCTAAAGGGAAAGACCTAGCACCAAATCCAATTTGCCATCTGATCTAACTTCTGGAGGCAGTCAAAATGAGTATTTGAATTCTTCCCTACCTTATTCCTGTGCTGAGATACAGGCTGCTCCAACCTGCTGTAAAATGCTTGATTTCGAGAGTGAGCGAAACTAATGAAAACATTGTTGGGGTAAAACCTAAAGGGAAAGACCTAGCACCAAATCCAATTTGCCATCTGATCTAACTTCTGGAGGCAGTCAAAATGATCCTTAGAATTCTTCCCTACCTTATTCCTGTGCTGAGATACAGGCTGCTCCAACCTGCTGTAAAATGCTTGATTTCGAGAGTGAGCGAAACTAATGAAAACATTGTTGGGGTAAAACCTAAAGGGAAAGACCTAGCACCAAATCCAATTTGCCATCTGATCTAACTTCTGGAGGCAGTCAAAATGATCCTTAGAATTCTTCCCTACCTTATTCCTGTGCTGAGATACAGGCTGCTCCAACCTGCTGTAAAATGCTTGATTTCGAGAGTGAGCGAAACTAATGAAAACATTGTTGGGGTAAAACCTAAAGGGAAAGACCTAGCACCAAATCCAATTTGCCATCTGATCTAACTTCTGGAGGCAGTCAAAATGAGTATTTGAATTCTTCCCTACCTTATTCCTGTGCTGAGATACAGGCTGCTCCAACCTGCTGTAAAATGCTTGATTTCGAGAGTGAGCGAAACTAATGAAAACATTGTTGGGGTAAAACCTAAAGGGAAAGACCTAGCACCAAATCCAATTTGCCATCTGATCTAACTTCTGGAGGCAGTCAAAATGATCCTTAGAATTCTTCCCTACCTTATTCCTGTGCTGAGATACAGGCTGCTCCAACCTGCTGTAAAATGCTTGATTTCGAGAGTGAGCGAAACTAATGAAAACATTGTTGGGGTAAAACCTAAAGGGAAAGACCTAGCACCACATCCAATTTGCCATCTGATCTAACTTCTGGAGGCAGTCAAAATGATCCTTAGAATTCTTCCCTACCTTATTCCTGTGCTGAGATACAGGCTGCTCCAACCTGCTGTAAAATGCTTGATTTCGAGAGTGAGCGAAACTAATGAAAACATTGTTGGGGTAAAACCTAAAGGGAAAGACCTAGCACCAAATCCAATTTGCCATCTGATCTAACTTCTGGAGGCAGTCAAAATGATCCTTAGAATTCTTCCCTACCTTATTCCTGTGCTGAGATACAGGCTGCTCCAACCTGCTGTAAAATGCTTGATTTCGAGAGTGAGCGAAACTAATGAAAACATTGTTGGGGTAAAACCTAAAGGGAAAGACCTAGCACCAAATCCAATTTGCCATCTGATCTAACTTCTGGAGGCAGTCAAAATGATCCTTAGAATTCTTCCCTACCTTATTCCTGTGCTGAGATACAGGCTGCTCCAACCTGCTGTAAAATGCTTGATTTCGAGAGTGAGCGAAACTAATGAAAACATTGTTGGGGTAAAACCTAAAGGGAAAGACCTAGCACCAAATCCAATTTGCCATCTGATCTAACTTCTGGAGGCAGTCAAAATGAGTATTTGAATTCTTCCCTACCTTATTCCTGTGCTGAGATACAGGCTGCTCCAACCTGCTGTAAAATGCTTGATTTCGAGAGTGAGCGAAACTAATGAAAACATTGTTGGGGTAAAACCTAAAGGGAAAGACCTAGCACCAAATCCAATTTGCCATCTGATCTAACTTCTGGAGGCAGTCAAAATGATCCTTAGAATTCTTCCCTACCTTATTCCTGTGCTGAGATACAGGCTGCTCCAACCTGCTGTAAAATGCTTGATTTCGAGAGTGAGCGAAACTAATGAAAACATTGTTGGGGTAAAACCTAAAGGGAAAGACCTAGCACCAAATCCAATTTGCCATCTGATCTAACTTCTGGAGGCAGTCAAAATGAGTATTTGAATTCTTCCCTACCTTATTCCTGTGCTGAGATACAGGCTGCTCCAACCTGCTGTAAAATGCTTGATTTCGAGAGTGAGCGAAACTAATGAAAACATTGTTGGGGTAAAACCTAAAGGGAAAGACCTAGCACCAAATCCAATTTGCCATCTGATCTAACTTCTGGAGGCAGTCAAAATGATCCTTAGAATTCTTCCCTACCTTATTCCTGTGCTGAGATACAGGCTGCTCCAACCTGCTGTAAAATGCTTGATTTCGAGAGTGAGCGAAACTAATGAAAACATTGTTGGGGTAAAACCTAAAGGGAAAGACCTAGCACCAAATCCAATTTGCCATCTGATCTAACTTCTGGAGGCAGTCAAAATGATCCTTAGAATTCTTCCCTACCTTATTCCTGTGCTGAGATACAGGCTGCTCCAACCTGCTGTAAAATGCTTGATTTCGAGAGTGAGCGAAACTAATGAAAACATTGTTGGGGTAAAACCTAAAGGGAAAGACCTAGCACCAAATCCAATTTGCCATCTGATCTAACTTCTGGAGGCAGTCAAAATGATCCTTAGAATTCTTCCCTACCTTATTCCTGTGCTGAGATACAGGCTGCTCCAACCTGCTGTAAAATGCTTGATTTCGAGAGTGAGCGAAACTAATGAAAACATTGTTGGGGTAAAACCTAAAGGGAAAGACCTAGCACCAAATCCAATTTGCCATCTGATCTAACTTCTGGAGGCAGTCAAAATGAGTATTTGAATTCTTCCCTACCTTATTCCTGTGCTGAGATACAGGCTGCTCCAACCTGCTGTAAAATGCTTGATTTCGAGAGGGAGCGAAACTAATGAAAACATTGTTGGGGTAAAACCTAAAGGGAAAGACCTAGCACCAAATCCAATTTGCCATCTGATCTAACTTCTGGAGGCAGTCAAAATGATCCTTAGAATTCTTCCCTACCTTATTCCTGTGCTGAGATACAGGCTGCTCCAACCTGCTGTAAAATGCTTGATTTCGAGAGTGAGCGAAACTAATGAAAACATTGTTGGGGTAAAACCTAAAGGGAAAGACCTAGCACCAAATCCAATTTGCCATCTGATCTAACTTCTGGAGGCAGTCAAAATGATCCTTAGAATTCTTCCCTACCTTATTCCTGTGCTGAGATACAGGCTGCTCCAACCTGCTGTAAAATGCTTGATTTCGAGAGTGAGCGAAACTAATGAAAACATTGTTGGGGTAAAACCTAAAGGGAAAGACCTAGCACCAAATCCAATTTGCCATCTGATCTAACTTCTGGAGGCAGTCAAAATGATCCTTAGAATTCTTCCCTACCTTATTCCTGTGCTGAGATACAGGCTGCTCCAACCTGCTGTAAAATGCTTGATTTCGAGAGTGAGCGAAACTAATGAAAACATTGTTGGGGTAAAACCTAAAGGGAAAGACCTAGCACCAAATCCAATTTGCCATCTGATCTAACTTCTGGAGGCAGTCAAAATGAGTATTTGAATTCTTCCCTACCTTATTCCTGTGCTGAGATACAGGCTGCTCCAACCTGCTGTAAAATGCTTGATTTCGAGAGTGAGCGAAACTAATGAAAACATTGTTGGGGTAAAACCTAAAGGGAAAGACCTAGCACCAAATCCAATTTGCCATCTGATCTAACTTCTGGAGGCAGTCAAAATGATCCTTAGAATTCTTCCCTACCTTATTCCTGTGCTGAGATACAGGCTGCTCCAACCTGCTGTAAAATGCTTGATTTCGAGAGTGAGCGAAACTAATGAAAACATTGTTGGGGTAAAACCTAAAGGGAAAGACCTAGCACCACATCCAATTTGCCATCTGATCTAACTTCTGGAGGCAGTCAAAATGATCCTTAGAATTCTTCCCTACCTTATTCCTGTGCTGAGATACAGGCTGCTCCAACCTGCTGTAAAATGCTTGATTTCGAGAGTGAGCGAAACTAATGAAAACATTGTTGGGGTAAAACCTAAAGGGAAAGACCTAGCACCAAATCCAATTTGCCATCTGATCTAACTTCTGGAGGCAGTCAAAATGAGTATTTGAATTCTTCCCTACCTTATTCCTGTGCTGAGATACAGGCTGCTCCAACCTGCTGTAAAATGCTTGATTTCGAGAGTGAGCGAAACTAATGAAAACATTGTTGGGGTAAAACCTAAAGGGAAAGACCTAGCACCAAATCCAATTTGCCATCTGATCTAACTTCTGGAGGCAGTCAAAATGATCCTTAGAATTCTTCCCTACCTTATTCCTGTGCTGAGATACAGGCTGCTCCAACCTGCTGTAAAATGCTTGATTTCGAGAGTGAGCGAAACTAATGAAAACATTGTTGGGGTAAAACCTAAAGGGAAAGACCTAGCACCAAATCCAATTTGCCATCTGATCTAACTTCTGGAGGCAGTCAAAATGAGTATTTGAATTCTTCCCTACCTTATTCCTGTGCTGAGATACAGGCTGCTCCAACCTGCTGTAAAATGCTTGATTTCGAGAGTGAGCGAAACTAATGAAAACATTGTTGGGGTAAAACCTAAAGGGAAAGACCTAGCACCAAATCCAATTTGCCATCTGATCTAACTTCTGGAGGCAGTCAAAATGATCCTTAGAATTCTTCCCTACCTTATTCCTGTGCTGAGATACAGGCTGCTCCAACCTGCTGTAAAATGCTTGATTTCGAGAGTGAGCGAAACTAATGAAAACATTGTTGGGGTAAAACCTAAAGGGAAAGACCTAGCACCAAATCCAATTTGCCATCTGATCTAACTTCTGGAGGCAGTCAAAATGATCCTTAGAATTCTTCCCTACCTTATTCCTGTGCTGAGATACAGGCTGCTCCAACCTGCTGTAAAATGCTTGATTTCGAGAGTGAGCGAAACTAATGAAAACATTGTTGGGGTAAAACCTAAAGGGAAAGACCTAGCACCAAATCCAATTTGCCATCTGATCTAACTTCTGGAGGCAGTCAAAATGATCCTTAGAATTCTTCCCTACCTTATTCCTGTGCTGAGATACAGGCTGCTCCAACCTGCTGTAAAATGCTTGATTTCGAGAGTGAGCGAAACTAATGAAAACATTGTTGGGGTAAAACCTAAAGGGAAAGACCTAGCACCAAATCCAATTTGCCATCTGATCTAACTTCTGGAGGCAGTCAAAATGAGTATTTGAATTCTTCCCTACCTTATTCCTGTGCTGAGATACAGGCTGCTCCAACCTGCTGTAAAATGCTTGATTTCGAGAGTGAGCGAAACTAATGAAAACATTGTTGGGGTAAAACCTAAAGGGAAAGACCTAGCACCAAATCCAATTTGCCATCTGATCTAACTTCTGGAGGCAGTCAAAATGAGTATTTGAATTCTTCCCTACCTTATTCCTGTGCTGAGATACAGGCTGCTCCAACCTGCTGTAAAATGCTTGATTTCGAGAGTGAGCGAAACTAATGAAAACATTGTTGGGGTAAAACCTAAAGGGAAAGACCTAGCACCAAATCCAATTTGCCATCTGATCTAACTTCTGGAGGCAGTCAAAATGATCCTTAGAATTCTTCCCTACCTTATTCCTGTGCTGAGATACAGGCTGCTCCAACCTGCTGTAAAATGCTTGATTTCGAGAGTGAGCGAAACTAATGAAAACATTGTTGGGGTAAAAGCTAAAGGGAAAGACCTAGCACCAAATCCAATTTGCCATCTGATCTAACTTCTGGAGGCAGTCAAAATGATCCTTAGAATTCTTCCCTACCTTATTCCTGTGCTGAGATACAGGCTGCTCCAACCTGCTGTAAAATGCTTGATTTCGAGAGTGAGCGAAACTAATGAAAACATTGTTGGGGTAAAACCTAAAGGGAAAGACCTAGCACCAAATCCAATTTGCCATCTGATCTAACTTCTGGAGGCAGTCAAAATGAGTATTTGAATTCTTCCCTACCTTATTCCTGTGCTGAGATACAGGCTGCTCCAACCTGCTGTAAAATGCTTGATTTCGAGAGTGAGCGAAACTAATGAAAACATTGTTGGGGTAAAACCTAAAGGGAAAGACCTAGCACCAAATCCAATTTGCCATCTGATCTAACTTCTGGAGGCAGTCAAAATGATCCTTAGAATTCTTCCCTACCTTATTCCTGTGCTGAGATACAGGCTGCTCCAACCTGCTGTAAAATGCTTGATTTCGAGAGTGAGCGAAACTAATGAAAACATTGTTGGGGTAAAACCTAAAGGGAAAGACCTAGCACCAAATCCAATTTGCCATCTGATCTAACTTCTGGAGGCAGTCAAAATGAGTATTTGAATTCTTCCCTACCTTATTCCTGTGCTGAGATACAGGCTGCTCCAACCTGCTGTAAAATGCTTGATTTCGAGAGTGAGCGAAACTAATGAAAACCTTGTTGGGGTAAAACCTAAAGGGAAAGACCTAGCACCAAATCCAATTTGCCATCTGATCTAACTTCTGGAGGCAGTCAAAATGATCCTTAGAATTCTTCCCTACCTTATTCCTGTGCTGAGATACAGGCTGCTCCAACCTGCTGTAAAATGCTTGATTTCGAGAGTGAGCGAAACTAATGAAAACATTGTTGGGGTAAAACCTAAAGGGAAAGACCTAGCACCAAATCCAATTTGCCATCTGATCTAACTTCTGGAGGCAGTCAAAATGAGTATTTGAATTCTTCCCTACCTTATTCCTGTGCTGAGATACAGGCTGCTCCAACCTGCTGTAAAATGCTTGATTTCGAGAGTGAGCGAAACTAATGAAAACATTGTTGGGGTAAAACCTAAAGGGAAAGACCTAGCACCAAATCCAATTTGCCATCTGATCTAACTTCTGGAGGCAGTCAAAATGATCCTTAGAATTCTTCCCTACCTTATTCCTGTGCTGAGATACAGGCTGCTCCAACCTGCTGTAAAATGCTTGATTTCGAGAGTGAGCGAAACTAATGAAAACATTGTTGGGGTAAAACCTAAAGGGAAAGACCTAGCACCAAATCCAATTTGCCATCTGATCTAACTTCTGGAGGCAGTCAAAATGATCCTTAGAATTCTTCCCTACCTTATTCCTGTGCTGAGATACAGGCTGCTCCAACCTGCTGTAAAATGCTTGATTTCGAGAGTGAGCGAAACTAATGAAAACATTGTTGGGGTAAAACCTAAAGGGAAAGACCTAGCACCAAATCCAATTTGCCATCTGATCTAACTTCTGGAGGCAGTCAAAATGAGTATTTGAATTCTTCCCTACCTTATTCCTGTGCTGAGATACAGGCTGCTCCAACCTGCGGTAAAATGCTTGATTTCGAGAGGGAGCGAAACTAATGAAAACATTGTTGGGGTAAAACCTAAAGGGAAAGACCTAGCACCAAATCCAATTTGCCATCTGATCTAACTTCTGGAGGCAGTCAAAATGATCCTTAGAATTCTTCCCTACCTTATTCCTGTGCTGAGATACAGGCTGCTCCAACCTGCTGTAAAATGCTTGATTTCGAGAGTGAGCGAAACTAATGAAAACATTGTTGGGGTAAAACCTAAAGGGAAAGACCTAGCACCAAATCCAATTTGCCATCTGATCTAACTTCTGGAGGCAGTCAAAATGATCCTTAGAATTCTTCCCTACCTTATTCCTGTGCTGAGATACAGGCTGCTCCAACCTGCTGTAAAATGCTTGATTTCGAGAGTGAGCGAAACTAATGAAAACATTGTTGGGGTAAAACCTAAAGGGAAAGACCTAGCACCAAATCCAATTTGCCATCTGATCTAACTTCTGGAGGCAGTCAAAATGATCCTTAGAATTCTTCCCTACCTTATTCCTGTGCTGAGATACAGGCTGCTCCAACCTGCTGTAAAATGCTTGATTTCGAGAGTGAGCGAAACTAATGAAAACATTGTTGGGGTAAAACCTAAAGGGAAAGGCCTAGCACCAAATTCCATTGGCCATCTGATCTAACTTCTGGAGGCAGTCAAAATGATCCTTAGAATTCTTCCCTACCTTATTCCTGTGCTGAGATACAGGCTGCTCCAACCTGCTGTAAAATGCTTGATTTCGAGAGTGAGCGAAACTAATGAAAACATTGTTGGGGTAAAACCTAAAGGGAAAGACCTAGCACCAAATCCAATTTGCCATCTGATCTAACTTCTGGAGGCAGTCAAAATGATCCTTAGAATTCTTCCCTACCTTATTCCTGTGCTGAGATACAGGCTGCTCCAACCTGCTGTAAAATGCTTGATTTCGAGAGTGAGCGAAACTAATGAAAACATTGTTGGGGTAAAACCTAAAGGGAAAGACCTAGCACCAAATCCAATTTGCCATCTGATCTAACTTCTGGAGGCAGTCAAAATGAGTATTTGAATTCTTCCCTACCTTATTCCTGTGCTGAGATACAGGCTGCTCCAACCTGCTGTAAAATGCTTGATTTCGAGAGTGAGCGAAACTAATGAAAACATTGTTGGGGTAAAACCTAAAGGGAAAGACCTAGCACCAAATCCAATTTGCCATCTGATCTAACTTCTGGAGGCAGTCAAAATGATCCTTAGAATTCTTCCCTACCTTATTCCTGTGCTGAGATACAGGCTGCTCCAACCTGCTGTAAAATGCTTGATTTCGAGAGTGAGCGAAACTAATGAAAACATTGTTGGGGTAAAACCTAAAGGGAAAGACCTAGCACCAAATCCAATTTGCCGTCTGATCTAACTTCTGGAGGCAGTCAAAATGATCCTTAGAATTCTTCCCTACCTTATTCCTGTGCTGAGATACAGGCTGCTCCAACCTGCTGTAAAATGCTTGATTTCGAGAGTGAGCGAAACTAATGAAAACATTGTTGGGGTAAAACCTAAAGGGAAAGACCTAGCACCAAATCCAATTTGCCATCTGATCTAACTTCTGGAGGCAGTCAAAATGATCCTTAGAATTCTTCCCTACCTTATTCCTGTGCTGAGATACAGGCTGCTCCAACCTGCTGTAAAATGCTTGATTTCGAGAGGGAGCGAAACTAATGAAAACATTGTTGGGGTAAAACCTAAAGGGAAAGACCTAGCACCAAATCCAATTTGCCATCTGATCTAACTTCTGGAGGCAGTCAAAATGAGTATTTGAATTCTTCCCTACCTTATTCCTGTGCTGAGATACAGGCTGCTCCAACCTGCTGTAAAATGCTTGATTTCGAGAGTGAGCGAAACTAATGAAAACATTGTTGGGGTAAAACCTAAAGGGAAAGACCTAGCACCAAATCCAATTTGCCATCTGATCTAACTTCTGGAGGCAGTCAAAATGATCCTTAGAATTCTTCCCTACCTTATTCCTGTGCTGAGATACAGGCTGCTCCAACCTGCTGTAAAATGCTTGATTTCGAGAGTGAGCGAAACTAATGAAAACATTGTTGGGGTAAAACCTAAAGGGAAAGACCTAGCACCAAATCCAATTTGCCATCTGATCTAACTTCTGGAGGCAGTCAAAATGAGTATTTGAATTCTTCCCTACATTATTCCTGTGCTGAGATACAGGCTGCTCCAACCTGCTGTAAAATGCTTGATTTCGAGAGTGAGCGAAACTAATGAAAACATTGTTGGGGTAAAACCTAAAGGGAAAGACCTAGCACCAAATCCAATTTGCCATCTGATCTAACTTCTGGAGGCAGTCAAAATGATCCTTAGAATTCTTCCCTACCTTATTCCTGTGCTGAGATACAGGCTGCTCCAACCTGCTGTAAAATGCTTGATTTCGAGAGTGAGCGAAACTAATGAAAACATTGTTGGGGTAAAACCTAAAGGGAAAGACCTAGCACCAAATCCAATTTGCCATCTGATCTAACTTCTGGAGGCAGTCAAAATGAGAATTTGAATTCTTCCCTACCTTATTCCTGTGCTGAGATACAGGCTGCTCCAACCTGCTGTAAAATGCTTGATTTCGAGAGTGAGCGAAACTAATGAAAACATTGTTGGGGTAAAACCTAAAGGGAAAGACCTAGCACCAAATCCAATTTGCCATCTGATCTAACTTCTGGAGGCAGTCAAAATGATCCTTAGAATTCTTCCCTACCTTATTCCTGTGCTGAGATACAGGCTGCTCCAACCTGCTGTAAAATGCTTGATTTCGAGAGTGAGCGAAACTAATGAAAACATTGTTGGGGTAAAACCTAAAGGGAAAGACCTAGCACCAAATCCAATTTGCCATCTGATCTAACTTCTGGAGGCAGTCAAAATGAGTATTTGAATTCTTCCCTACCTTATTCCTGTGCTGAGATACAGGCTGCTCCAACCTGCTGTAAAATGCTTGATTTCGAGAGGGAGCGAAACTAATGAAAACATTGTTGGGGTAAAACCTAAAGGGAAAGACCTAGCACCAAATCCAATTTGCCATCTGATCTAACTTCTGGAGGCAGTCAAAATGATCCTTAGAATTCTTCCCTACCTTATTACTGTGCTGAGATACAGGCTGCTCCAACCTGCTGTAAAATGCTTGATTTCGAGAGTGAGCGAAACTAATGAAAACATTGTTGGGGTAAAACCTAAAGGGAAAGACCTAGCACCAAATCCAATTTGCCATCTGATCTAACTTCTGGAGGCAGTCAAAATGATCCTTAGAATTCTTCCCTACCTTATTCCAGTGCTGAGATACAGGCTGCTCCAACCTGCTGTAAAATGCTTGATTTCGAGAGTGAGCGAAACTAATGAAAACATTGTTGGGGTAAAACCTAAAGGGAAAGACCTAGCACCAAATCCAATTTGCCATCTGATCTAACTTCTGGAGGCAGTCAAAATGATCCTTAGAATTCTTCCCTACCTTATTCCTGTGCTGAGATACAGGCTGCTCCAACCTGCTGTAAAATGCTTGATTTCGAGAGTGAGCGAAACTAATGAAAACATTGTTGGGGTAAAACCTAAAGGGAAAGACCTAGCACCAAATCCAATTTGCCATCTGATCTAACTTCTGGAGGCAGTCAAAATGATCCTTAGAATTCTTCCCTACCTTATTCCTGTGCTGAGATACAGGCTGCTCCAACCTGCTGTAAAATGCTTGATTTCGAGAGTGAGCGAAACTAATGAAACCATTGTTGGGGTAAAACCTAAAGGGAAAGACCTAGCACCAAATCCAATTTGCCATCTGATCTAACTTCTGGAGGCAGTCAAAATGATCCTTAGAATTCTTCCCTACCTTATTCCTGTGCTGAGATACAGGCTGCTCCAACCTGCTGTAAAATGCTTGATTTCGAGAGTGAGCGAAACTAATGAAAACATTGTTGGGGTAAAACCTAAAGGGAAAGACCTAGCACCAAATCCAATTTGCCATCTGATCTAACTTCTGGAGGCAGTCAAAATGATCCTTAGAATTCTTCCCTACCTTATTCCTGTGCTGAGATACAGGCTGCTCCAACCTGCTGTAAAATGCTTGATTTCGAGAGTGAGCGAAACTAATGAAAACATTGTTGGGGTAAAACCTAAAGGGAAAGACCTAGCACCAAATCCAATTTGCCATCTGATCTAACTTCTGGAGGCAGTCAAAATGATCCTTAGAATTCTTCCCTACCTTATTCCTGTGCTGAGATACAGGCTGCTCCAACCTGCTGTAAAATGCTTGATTTCGAGAGTGAGCGAAACTAATGAAAACATTGTTGGGGTAAAACCTAAAGGGAAAGACCTAGCACCAAATCCAATTTGCCATCTGATCTAACTTCTGGAGGCAGTCAAAATGATCCTTAGAATTCTTCCCTACCTTATTCCTGTGCTGAGATACAGGCTGCTCCAACCTGCTGTAAAATGCTTGATTTTGAGAGTGAGCGAAACTAATGAAAACATTGTTGGGGTAAAACCTAAAGGGAAAGACCTAGCACCAAATCCAATTTGCCATCTGATCTAACTTCTGGAGGCAGTCAAAATGATCCTTAGAATTCTTCCCTACCTTATTCCTGTGCTGAGATACAGGCTGCTCCAACCTGCTGTAAAATGCTTGATTTCGAGAGTGAGCGAAACTAATGAAAACATTGTTGGGGTAAAACCTAAAGGGAAAGACCTAGCACCAAATCCAATTTGCCATCTGATCTAACTTCTGGAGGCAGTCAAAATGATCCTTAGAATTCTTCCCTACCTTATTCCTGTGCTGAGATACAGGCTGCTCCAACCTGCTGTAAAATGCTTGATTTCGAGAGTGAGCGAAACTAATGAAAACATTGTTGGGGTAAAACCTAAAGGGAAAGACCTAGCACCAAATCCAATTTGCCATCTGATCTAACTTCTGGAGGCAGTCAAAATGATCCTTAGAATTCTTCCCTACCTTATTCCTGTGCTGAGATACAGGCTGCTCCAACCTGCTGTAAAATGCTTGATTTTGAGAGTGAGCGAAACTAATGAAAACATTGTTGGGGTAAAACCTAAAGGGAAAGACCTAGCACCAAATCCAATTTGCCATCTGATCTAACTTCTGGAGGCAGTCAAAATGAGTATTTGAATTCTTCCCTACCTTATTCCTGTGCTGAGATACAGGCTGCTCCAACCTGCTGTAAAATGCTTGATTTCGAGAGTGAGCGAAACTAATGAAAACATTGTTGGGGTAAAACCTAAAGGGAAAGACCTAGCACCAAATCCAATTTGCCATCTGATCTAACTTCTGGAGGCAGTCAAAATGATCCTTAGAATTCTTCCCTACCTTATTCCTGTGCTGAGATACAGGCTGCTCCAACCTGCTGTAAAATGCTTGATTTCGAGAGTGAGCGAAACTAATGAAAACATTGTTGGGGTAAAACCTAAAGGGAAAGACCTAGCACCAAATCCAATTTGCCATCTGATCTAACTTCTGGAGGCAGTCAAAATGATCCTTAGAATTCTTCCCTACCTTATTCCTGTGCTGAGATACAGGCTGCTCCAACCTGCTGTAAAATGCTTGATTTCGAGAGTGAGCGAAACTAATGAAAACATTGTTGGGGTAAAACCTAAAGGGAAAGACCTAGCACCACATCCAATTTGCCATCTGATCTAACTTCTGGAGGCAGTCAAAATGATCCTTAGAATTCTTCCCTACCTTATTCCTGTGCTGAGATACAGGCTGCTCCAACCTGCTGTAAAATGCTTGATTTCGAGAGTGAGCGAAACTAATGAAAACATTGTTGGGGTAAAACCTAAAGGGAAAGACCTAGCACCAAATCCAATTTGCCATCTGATCTAACTTCTGGAGGCAGTCAAAATGATCCTTAGAATTCTTCCCTACCTTATTCCTGTGCTGAGATACAGGCTGCTCCAACCTGCTGTAAAATGCTTGATTTCGAGAGTGAGCGAAACTAACGAAAACATTGTTGGGGTAAAACCTAAAGGGAAAGACCTAGCACCAAATCCAATTTGCCATCTGATCTAACTTCTGGAGGCAGTCAAAATGATCCTTAGAATTCTTCCCTACCTTATTCCTGTGCTGAGATACAGGCTGCTCCAACCTGCTGTAAAATGCTTGATTTCGAGAGTGAGCGAAACTAATGAAAACATTGTTGGGGTAAAACCTAAAGGGAAAGACCTAGCACCAAATCCAATTTGCCATCTGATCTAACTTCTGGAGGCAGTCAAAATGAGTATTTGAATTCTTCCCTACCTTATTCCTGTGCTGAGATACAGGCTGCTCCAACCTGCTGTAAAATGCTTGATTTCGAGAGTGAGCGAAACTAATGAAAACATTGTTGGGGTAAAACCTAAAGGGAAAGACCTAGCACCAAATCCAATTTGCCATCTGATCTAACTTCTGGAGGCAGTCAAAATGATCCTTAGAATTCTTCCCTACCTTATTCCTGTGCTGAGATACAGGCTGCTCCAACCTGCTGTAAAATGCTTGATTTCGAGAGTGAGCGAAACTAATGAAAACATTGTTGGGGTAAAACCTAAAGGGAAAGACCTAGCACCAAATCCAATTTGCCATCTGATCTAACTTCTGGAGGCAGTCAAAATGATCCTTAGAATTCTTCCCTACCTTATTCCTGTGCTGAGATACAGGCTGCTCCAACCTGCTGTAAAATGCTTGATTTCGAGAGTGAGCGAAACTAATGAAAACATTGTTGGGGTAAAACCTAAAGGGAAAGACCTAGCACCAAATCCAATTTGCCATCTGATCTAACTTCTGGAGGCAGTCAAAATGATCCTTAGAATTCTTCCCTACCTTATTCCTGTGCTGAGATACAGGCTGCTCCAACCTGCTGTAAAATGCTTGATTTCGAGAGTGAGCGAAACTAATGAAAACATTGTTGGGGTAAAACCTAAAGGGAAAGACCTAGCACCACATCCAATTTGCCATCTGATCTAACTTCTGGAGGCAGTCAAAATGATCCTTAGAATTCTTCCCTACCTTATTCCTGTGCTGAGATACAGGCTGCTCCAACCTGCTGTAAAATGCTTGATTTCGAGAGTGAGCGAAACTAATGAAAACATTGTTGGGGTAAAACCTAAAGGGAAAGACCTAGCACCAAATCCAATTTGCCATCTGATCTAACTTCTGGAGGCAGTCAAAATGATCCTTAGAATTCTTCCCTACCTTATTCCTGTGCTGAGATACAGGCTGCTCCAACCTGCTGTAAAATGCTTGATTTCGAGAGTGAGCGAAACTAACGAAAACATTGTTGGGGTAAAACCTAAAGGGAAAGACCTAGCACCAAATCCAATTTGCCATCTGATCTAACTTCTGGAGGCAGTCAAAATGATCCTTAGAATTCTTCCCTACCTTATTCCTGTGCTGAGATACAGGCTGCTCCAACCTGCTGTAAAATGCTTGATTTCGAGAGTGAGCGAAACTAATGAAAACATTGTTGGGGTAAAACCTAAAGGGAAAGACCTAGCACCAAATCCAATTTGCCATCTGATCTAACTTCTGGAGGCAGTCAAAATGAGTATTTGAATTCTTCCCTACCTTATTCCTGTGCTGAGATACAGGCTGCTCCAACCTGCTGTAAAATGCTTGATTTCGAGAGTGAGCGAAACTAATGAAAACATTGTTGGGGTAAAACCTAAAGGGAAAGACCTAGCACCAAATCCAATTTGCCATCTGATCTAACTTCTGGAGGCAGTCAAAATGATCCTTAGAATTCTTCCCTACCTTATTCCTGTGCTGAGATACAGGCTGCTCCAACCTGCTGTAAAATGCTTGATTTCGAGAGTGAGCGAAACTAATGAAAACATTGTTGGGGTAAAACCTAAAGGGAAAGACCTAGCACCAAATCCAATTTGCCATCTGATCTAACTTCTGGAGGCAGTCAAAATGATCCTTAGAATTCTTCCCTACCTTATTCCTGTGCTGAGATACAGGCTGCTCCAACCTGCTGTAAAATGCTTGATTTCGAGAGTGAGCGAAACTAATGAAAACATTGTTGGGGTAAAACCTAAAGGGAAAGACCTAGCACCAAATCCAATTTGCCATCTGATCTAACTTCTGGAGGCAGTCAAAATGAGTATTTGAATTCTTCCCTACCTTATTCCTGTGCTGAGATACAGGCTGCTCCAACCTGCTGTAAAATGCTTGATTTCGAGAGGGAGCGAAACTAATGAAAACATTGTTGGGGTAAAACCTAAAGGGAAAGACCTAGCACCAAATCCAATTTGCCATCTGATCTAACTTCTGGAGGCAGTCAAAATGAGTATTTGAATTCTTCCCTACCTTATTCCTGTGCTGAGATACAGGCTGCTCCAACCTGCTGTAAAATGCTTGATTTCGAGAGTGAGCGAAACTAATGAAAACATTGTTGGGGTAAAACCTAAAGGGAAAGACCTAGCACCAAATCCAATTTGCCATCTGATCTAACTTCTGGAGGCAGTCAAAATGAGTATTTGAATTCTTCCCTACCTTATTCCTGTGCTGAGATACAGGCTGCTCCAACCTGCTGTAAAATGCTTGATTTCGAGAGTGAGCGAAACTAATGAAAACATTGTTGGGGTAAAACCTAAAGGGAAAGACCTAGCACCAAATCCAATTTGCCATCTGATCTAACTTCTGGAGGCAGTCAAAATGATCCTTAGAATTCTTCCCTACCTTATTCCTGTGCTGAGATACAGGCTGCTCCAACCTGCTGTAAAATGCTTGATTTCGAGAGTGAACGAAACTAATGAAAACATTGTTGGGGTAAAACCTAAAGGGAAAGACCTAGCACCAAATCCAATTTGCCATCTGATCTAACTTCTGGAGGCAGTCAAAATGATCCTTAGAATTCTTCCCTACCTTATTCCTGTGCTGAGATACAGGCTGCTCCAACCTGCTGTAAAATGCTTGATTTCGAGAGTGAGCGAAACTAATGAAAACATTGTTGGGGTAAAACCTAAAGGGAAAGACCTAGCACCAAATCCAATTTGCCATCTGATCTAACTTCTGGAGGCAGTCAAAATGAGTATTTGAATTCTTCCCTACCTTATTCCTGTGCTGAGATACAGGCTGCTCCAACCTGCTGTAAAATGCTTGATTTCGAGAGTGAGCGAAACTAATGAAAACATTGTTGGGGTAAAACCTAAAGGGAAAGACCTAGCACCAAATCCAATTTGCCATCTGATCTAACTTCTGGAGGCAGTCAAAATGATCCTTAGAATTCTTCCCTACCTTATTCCTGTGCTGAGATACAGGCTGCTCCAACCTGCTGTAAAATGCTTGATTTTGAGAGTGAGCGAAACTAATGAAAACATTGTTGGGGTAAAACCTAAAGGGAAAGACCTAGCACCAAATCCAATTTGCCATCTGATCTAACTTCTGGAGGCAGTCAAAATGATCCTTAGAATTCTTCCCTACCTTATTCCTGTGCTGAGATACAGGCTGCTCCAACCTGCTGTAAAATGCTTGATTTCGAGAGTGAGCGAAACTAATGAAAACATTGTTGGGGTAAAACCTAAAGGGAAAGACCTAGCACCAAATCCAATTTGCCATCTGATCTAACTTCTGGAGGCAGTCAAAATGATCCTTAGAATTCTTCCCTACCTTATTCCTGTGCTGAGATACAGGCTGCTCCAACCTGCTGTAAAATGCTTGATTTCGAGAGTGAAGCGAAACTAATGAAAACATTGTTGGGGTAAACCTAAAGGGAAAGACCTAGCACCAAATCCAATTTGCCATCTGATCTAACTTCTGGAGGCAGTCAAAATGATCCTTAGAATTCTTCCCTACCTTATTCCTGTGCTGAGATACAGGCTGCTCCAACCTGCTGTAAAATGCTTGATTCGAGAGTGAGCGAAAACTAATGAAAACATTGTTGGGGGTAAAACCTAAAGGGAAAGACCTAGCACCAAATCCAATTTTGCCATCTGATCTAACTTCTGGAGGCAGTCAAAATGATCCTTAGAATTCTTCCCTACCTTATTCCTGTGCTGAGATACAGGCTGCTCCAACCTGCTGTAAAATGCTTGATTTCGAGAGGGAGCGAAACTAATGAAAACATTGTTGGGGTAAAACCTAAAGGGAAAGACCTAGCACCAAATCCAATTTGCCATCTGATCTATACTTCTGGAGGCCAGTCAAAATGATCCTTAGAATTCTTCCCTACCTTATTCCTGTGCTGAGATACAGGCTGCTCCAACCTGCTGTAAAATGCTTGATTTCGAGAGTGAGCGAAACTAATGAAAACATTGTTGGGGTAAAACCTAAAGGGAAAGACCTAGCACCACATCCAATTTGCCATCTGATCTAACTTCTGGAGGCAGTCAAAATGATCCTTAGAATTCTTCCCTACCTTATTCCTATGCTGAGAATACAGGGCTGCTCCAACCTGCTGTAAAAATGCTTGATTTCGAGAGTGAGCGAAACTAATGAAAACATTGTTGGGGGTAAAACCTAAAGGGAAAGACCTAGCACCAAATCCAATTTGCCATCTGATCTAACTTCTGGAGGCAGTCAAAATGATCCTTAGAATTCTTCCCTACCTTATTCCTGTGCTGAGATACAGGCTGCTCCAACCTGCTGTAAAATGCTTGATTTCGAGAGTGAGCGAAACTAACGAAAACATTGTTGGGGTAAAACCTAAAGGGAAAGACCTAGCACCAAATCCAATTTGCCATCTGATCTAACTTCTGGAGGCAGTCAAAATGATCCTTAGAATTCTTCCCTACCTTATTCCTGTGCTGAGATACAGGCTGCTCCAACCTGCTGTAAAATGCTTGATTTCGAGAGAGGAGCGAAACTAATGAAAACATTGTTGGGGTAAAACCTAAAGGGAAAGACCTAGCACCAAATCCAATTTGCCATCTGATCTAACTTCTGGAGGCAGTCAAAATGATCCTTAGAATTCTTCCCTACCTTATTCCTGTGCTGAGATACAGGCTGCTCCAACCTGCTGTAAAAATGCTTGATTTCGAGAGTGAGCGAAACTAATGAAAACATTGTTGGGGTAAAACCTAAAGGGAAAGACCTAGCACCAAATCCAATTTGCCATCTGATCTAACTTCTGGAGGCAGTCAAAAATGATCCTTAGAATTCTTCCCTACCTTATTCCTGTGCTGAGATACAGGCTGCTCCAACCTGCTGTAAAATGCTTGATTTCGAGAGTGAGCGAAACTAATGAAAACATGAGTTGGGGTAAACTAAAGGGGAAAGACCTAG